>NC_136637.1:19960349-20067849 GCF_949748355.1 Melanostigma gelatinosum | reverse complement strand
ATCACGAAACTTAGCGTAAACAATCCATCACCGAGGTTAGCTAACAGTCAGCTAACAGAGGTCTAATTCACATCATCTGGAGTCGTGAAACCCCTAAAGCTGAATTCACAAAGCCTTCCAAGGCCGAGAGCTGCTCCAAACGGACCAATTTAGCAGTAAAACGCAACAAAATAAAAAGGCAGCATGAGGCGCATGGTGCCTACTGATCAGCCCGCTCTGTGGCCAGCTGTTCCCAGAGCTGCCCAGAGGTATAGAAAACCGGCTCATTAGTAATTCAAAGCTGGCTGAGTCAGGAGGAGACAACAGCAGCTTTGATTTAAAAACAGAATTATTACTGCTATAAAAACAACAGATCCCCAGTGGAAGGAGGCGGGAAAGAGGAGAGAAGCTGTTGTGAGTTCGACAGAGACGCAGAGAGGAAGCAGCACATTGGTATTCACGGCTGCTTTCAGCTCAGCCATCCATCGCCGCCTCATATTCTTTACATCACATTTGCCCTTCAGTGCAGCAAATGTCTCACACACAGCTGGTGGGTACACGTGCGCTCGCATTGGGGAGCTGGACAGCCGATCACACGTGCACGCCTGCGATCACGCGCTGTCCCGCCAGGCTACGAGCCGCTCTTTTTAAATTGCTACATGGGAGAATCAGATGTTTCATTTTCATTTGTCACATAGTTATGTGCATCATTATAACTTTGGGCCATAAGTTCAATGCATTATTGATGGCTTGCATGGAGATACATAAATCATAAACTAATTGCTGCTCACTCTTTGGAAGTTTGAGCGGCATTTCCACATCATTGTGATTCTCTGATTGTAACACATTCTGCCCTCAGTGGTACATCGTCTTCTGAGCTACTTTAACATGTGCGGATACAAAAAAAGAGGTCTGTCGGGTTCCTACTGGTGAGACATGATGCAATGTGAGCAGCACTCTGTTTTAATGAGGCTGCATCCCAAGACAAGCTCTGAAATTCTGGTAATGAACAGAAAATTGAATGTGAAGTAATGAGTACACTGTATTTAAGAGTGAAGAGCAGAGTGACGAGATAACACACAGGGCAGAGAAAGACGGAGGGAACAGTTTGGGATGCGACATGTATCCGGCTGTGTGCAGTAATGGACATACGGACAACTACATGTAGACCGTTGGATCAATGAAACAGCCCTGAAAAGAAAAGGCCTGATGCTGCTTTACCAGCCAAGACTGATTTTGTTAATTGCAGATTAAAGGAAATATTTCACAAGTTTACATGTTTTTTAATATAGACGTCTAAATGTATTTTCTTTTTCACTTTCATATAAAACAACCGCCAACAAAACAAAATCGTATCACTAACTTATTATAAGTTTTAGAAATATTAATACGAGACTCTAAACTGCCCAAAATCACCTGACTTTTCAGTATAATAGTAAAACAACAACATACAAGACAACGTGGAGGCAGGCGGGGGCAGTGGATGGCAGGAAGTGTAGCTTCTGTGACCTTATGATCCTTCAAATTACATATGAAGGGATGAACATGGGAGCCGGGGGCCGTTTGACGTTAATTCAAGCTTTACATGAGCACATTACAGCAGAACTTGGACATGAACCAGGGGAGAGCTTCTTCCCAGAATACACCATAAAACAACTCAACCAGAGAGCAGTATGCTGGATGATGGGCATTATAACATCATCTTCTAATAGAAACTGAGCCGAGGGAGAAGGCTGTGCAGGGCCGAGAGATCGCGCTGTCTCGTGGGGAAGGAGACTAAACCGCCTGTTAAATGTGTGCCACTTTTGTACACTCAGGAAGGTCTTTAACATCCTGGCTTGAGTGAAATGAATCGACTTAAGTTTATGGAAGAGAGCACGATGTTATTACATTGTATATGTTGTGGATGCAAGAAAAACTTTTTGCATCATCTCGGTGTATATCTAAAGCCTGTGTAATATATGTTCCACTGTATGTTCCATGTGCTGCTACTATCTTTGTCACTTCACTGATGTCAAACACATGATCATCTGAAATGAGGTCAATAATAAGTGTCCGTAGGTGTTGGGTGATCAGCCGCAATGAGCAGCCAAAAACTCTTTGTAAAATGTGCTGAAACAAGACTGTGCACGGGGGTAATGTCTGGTGGTGCACACACCAAATATAACGTTGTTGGGGAAATCAATAGTTTGCTAAAAAAGAATTACAGATCAACAGTGTAAAAATTGTGACATCATTAACCTTATCAGGAACATTATCAGGAGGTACTTGTGTATATCGAGGTTTCCACAATTTCACGACCTCCTGACTGCAAGTGTATGTGTGTGTGTGTGTGTGTGTGTGTGTTATGACCCTCACCTCCCGACCTCCTGTTGGGATTGACCGGGCCACATGTCTCTCTGTATCCAGCTAACAAAGTCATTTCAAAGGCCATTACCTTCATCTGACCCCTGACCTCTTGATATGGTGAAAGAAAAAAGATGGGAAGATCTGATCGGAGATCTGTTCCAAGAACCAAAGTGGATCTCAGTAAGCGAGACACAAAAGGATCCAGGTAGACTTTTCTTTGTGTGAGAATCAGTAAGAAACACTTAAAAAAATAAGCGTTTAATATTAACGCAGATCGTTTGGATTTTATTGTAAGTAAAATATTACTGAGCCACAGAACAGCTGAGGAATGTTTCGTAGAGTAACGGCCTTGAACCCGCCGTGGTCTGTCTGTGAAGCATCTTTTGTCGTCATTTTGCTTGACGCCTTTAACAGGACACTGGTTTTGAACTGAAGCAGATCATCAAGTTGATCTTTTTGTAGGGCAAGTGAAAGAGAAATGTATTTGCCTCACCGAACGAGTTAAAAGTCATAAGAAAACTGTGCCTCTTCATGTTATGTGCCACGATTACTCTGCTTTTTAGTCAAATAAATAAATGCATCCAGAATATTGATGTCCGTCATTACGACTGCACCGTACAAGTGAAAAAGACAACGGAAGTGGATCAACAGCAGGAGAGATGAATTGGACTTGCTGCACCTTTGTCACTGTCCACTGGGGGCAACCCAACTAGTCTGACAAGTCAGTGAGCCGGCTAGCTAGGGCTAGCAACAGTGGTGTTCACTCGGTAGCGATAACTGTAGCTTAGCAGCAACCTACACAATTGTGACCAGCTCTCACTGAATCAGTCGCATTGACCCAACGTGCATTTTGAAATTAGCTTAGCTACAAACATAGCTAAGTGGAGCGGGAGGAGAGCTAGCAGAGAGACAGCAAGCGAGTCGAGGGAGGCGTATCGCAACTGAGCGGCGCCTCAGCGGCACTTTGCTCTGCAGCCACGTGACGAGACGGGTGCCTCTTGCCGCATTCACGGACATTTTAAAAAGTAAATAATGTCATTTTTTTCCCCAAACAAGTGGCTTCCCCAAACATCCGTTAGGATGAATAGACAACAGTGTGTGTGCGTGTGTACGTTTGTGTGTGTGTGTGTGTGTAGCTGGTACACTCAGCCATGTAAAGCCATGCAAAAATGCCAAATACTAACAAATCCACACGCTAAAAGCTGTGTATACTCGCCTGACCTTAATCACATTATACAACCATGATGCCCTAACACATATTCACACATGCTAGTGTGTGTGCGTGTGCGTGTGTGTGTGTGTGTGTGTGTGTGTGTGTGCATGCCCTGCTGCTGACCCCGTACAGTAGGATTATACTGGATGTTAAGCTGGCACTTTCCTCCCAATTGGCAGTATGAGTGTGTTATTAGTTCAGGATAAGGTCCAGGTCATTCACACATAAGCAGCTGAGTGGCTTTAGATTTCTGATTACCCTTCATATGTTATCATATCAATTGTTCGTCCAATACTTTGGGAAATATGCATATTTGCTTATTATGAAAATATGAAATATATGGATAGATATCAATTTATTATCTGTATGAGAATTACAGCCCATGACATCCACAAATATCTTGTTTTGTCCAACCAATCGTCCAACACCTAAATATATTCAGGTTACCATCATAAAATACCAAAAGAAAACCCCAAAATATTGACAGATGGAACTAGCCAACTTCCTGAAAAATATTTCCTGGAAAAAAGAAAAAAATAATCGATTGAGGCTGATTCATGAAATAGTTTCAGTTTTGCGAAAGAACTCTGAAGTCGATTTGACAATATGTATCCTTTTGTTCAATCTGTTTGTTTAATCTGAAAACAACAAAAACACAATTTGTGGTTTTAGGAGCGTTTAGATGTTGGACATCGTGTTCACGTCACAGTAATTCATTAAAACAGAACACTGCACTATTGGGTAAAATAGGTTGTTCATGTTAAACAAACAAAACAAAGTGTGTTAATGAGTGAGGCTTTAGAGAGGTGTATATCTGAACTTTGGCCACAGCCAGAGAGGCTCAGGAGGAAGAATTTGAACAGCGGACTATAATGATGTAAACAGAGGGAAGACACTGTCAGCAGCAACAGCAGCCAGCTTTCTGATGAAGTCTCTGAGCAAAAGATTTTTTTCCACCAAACCCTCCTCGGCTACATTACCGGCCAAATAAATGGACTGAGGGAGAGAGCGGGAACCAGTGTGTGTGGTGTAAGTGTCAGTGTGTGTATTTGTGTTAGCATATGTCATATTCTTGCCAAGCTGCGGGCACGGCTTGCGTGCCTGGGAAGGAAAACAGCTCATAACAAAAGCAGAGCGAGAGGGCCAGAATGTGAATGGGTGTGTTTGGGAGTTTACAATCCTCCCTTTTCTTTCCCCCCCCACTGATTCTATGCGTGCTGGCTGACAGATTGGCTGGACAAGACTGAGGCTTCACATGCAAGTGATGTGCACACAGAGGGACAAGCGTGCGCGCACGCACACACACACACACACACACACACACACACAGAGTCACATTGTGCAGAGATACTTAGCCGGAGCACTCAGGTGGAGCAGGACCGGTCGTATATTCAGACTCCATTTAGAGAACATGGCTTGGAGGGCAGCTCTCCTGAGAGGTGAATGGGCATCTACACACACACACACAGTCGCAAACCTCTCTTAAGGGGTTAACATACCGCCAACAGGCACTGCGCTAACCTTTGACCCCCACTAATGCTGTCTGGAGGGGTGGCAGGGGAGGTAATGGGTGAGAAAAAATGCTCGCACATGAACCTGACCTCCCTGTTTTAGCTTACCTCTCTCTCACACTCTGAATCCATTCATCAAACAAAGGGAAGCTTAATCGGACAGGCAGTCACCCTGCCGGGCCACTGAAACAGCAACATGAGCTGAACACACACACACACACACACACACACACACACACACACACACACACACACACACACACACACACACACACACACACACGCGACAACTTGAGGCATTAAATGACATCTCAATGTCCGTGCTGACTAGCATTGCTAGGTGCTGAAAACAGAATAATGAAACAGACTCCTGGTGCGTTGGAGTGCTTTGCCAGCTGTTTATGTTTTGACAATGTGATTAGGATCACAACGGTGTGAGATTCACAAAACTTTACAGGTGTGAAGTTGAGATCAAAATAAAGGCAGAGAGTTCGATGATGCGTGTGATGCGATCGCTGTGGGCTCTGGTCAAATCTATATTATGTTTGTTGCAAAGTTAAGGGACTGTTCCAGTGTATCTCTACTGCTCAGAGTTTCTTCGGTAGCTATCATGCAGAACTAATGTGTCAAAGCTGAATTCACACCTGCCTTTTTAAACAGATAATTCCTGTCCGGACAAAAACCCAGATGCTCCAAGACTCACGATATGACTACATGTTAAATAGGACACAGACAAAGATTCTGACAGACACGACGATGGAGAACAGTGCAACTGTGTTACATGAGTGCAATTTCCCACATCATTCCCCTGACGACAAAGCACAGAGAGGGTTTTGAGGCTTTATTCAGACACCCGAAAGAGAGAGAGAGAGAGAGAGAGAGAGAAAGAAAGAGAGAGAGAGAGAGACAGAGAGAGAGAGAGAGAGAGAGAGAGAGAGAGAGGGTTGTGTAAGTGATATTACTAAAGACACACTTCAAAGAAAGCACAAAACAGCTCTCTCTCTCTTTTGTTGCTGTGATGTTAGCCTGTCCAATTCTCACACACACTTTTTTTTTTTGCTCTTGCTTATTCTTTAGCTTACTGACTTGATTCGACACGTAACTTTTTATATGTGGTGTGCATTTATACAGAAGGCCTGTTGAATGTTGACTGTGCTCCTTATGTGTGCTTCCCATCAGGCTGGATTTTAACGTTAGCATTTCAAAGATACTCTGAGTGAGTAAAAAAAAAATCACAAATCCCCAGTGGCCGCTTCGCCCCAACCCCCGATGGATCCCTTTTATCTCCCCACACTGCAGGGCAGAGGTTTATTCCATGAATTATTGATTGTCCTCCAGACAGCATCCTGTCCTTTTGTGTGTCCCCCACAAAAAATGAAAATCAAAACAAGTCCGACCTAAGGTTGAGCGTGATTTGTGGCTCGGATGTGTGTTGCCTGTGTTTGTCTGCTGTATTTCTCTGCAGTGACCAGTATTTACCTGAAGGCTGAAGCCAACGCAGAAGTACCTTTAGATCAAGGACATATAAGGGTCAACAATCTCTGACTTCATAGAAGGTTTAAAATGTCCAAACTGTTTCTCCAAAGAAAGCATTATTTTATCCCACAAAGTAACATCTCAGTTGATGGTTTAGCGTCCTTTATTTTTGGCAAGTGGCAATTTTGTGAATGATTGTTCCATTAAGATTTCTTAGTTTGATTGGAAATGTGTTTTGGATTTAGTCATGATTTAGGATATTTTCCTTAAATAAGGAAATAATAATAATAATAACAAAATTGACGTGTCTACGCTACAATCTGAGTTTGACCCCATCAAGATGAATGTTACAGGATTTAATCCCAACATCAGACAGTAGGTTCATTACGGTACACAGAATATTGGAGGTTAAACTTAGTATCATCAGCATAACAACAAAGGGAAATCAATTCAGAATTAAAATTGCTTTTAATTCTGAACGCTTTTCTGACACAGAAGTAGCGTGAATGGAAAGAGAAGAAAAATACCTAAGATGGTACCCTGTGGGACGCCACGAGAGATACCAGTAAGGCAGATCAGAAACGATGCAATCCAATTGAAAGGTTTTAGGTCTAAAATGAAACTATTCCAGTCCAGCACTGTGACAGTAATAATGACGACATAATAAAGAAAGCGTATTCAAAGTGTCATGAGCCACTGTGTCAAAGTGGATGTGCCCACCTATCTAACGAGTGTTGGATGAAAAAAGATTTTGTCCGGGTTCTGTCCTCGCCTGGTTGTGTTTTAATCATCTGCTCTCGAGAGCAACTTTTCCAACATCCCTTCTGAATGAACCTCTGCTCCATATGAAGATAAGCTGAGCAGCCACTACAATCACTGCTACAACCAATATGTTAACCCTGGCCTCAGCACTGTGGCCTTCAACAGACCAGTACTACCTTACACACACACACACACACACACACACACACACACACACACACACACACACACACACGCACGCACTGACCCAAAGAAAATGACCTCAGCAGCCTGGCTTGGCCCTTACAATCAGCCACACACCTGCTGTGTGACCTTTCTTTCGTCCTCATAGAGGCTGACTGATCTTTCCACAGCATGTTACCTCTGAAGACATACACCAAAGGCTCACAAGCAGGTTAAAGCTACAAGTCGTCTCTACGCGTTTGTGCCCAGATCTAGTAACGGCTGCAGTGGTCATCAAGTTTTTACCTTTTGTTTGAAGGGGGATGCATAAACCAGAAAGGTAGAAGACGTCTTGTTTACCATTGTGCCACCAAGACGAGCATAACACGGGTCAGATCAGGCTACTTTGTTAAATACAGCTTTTCTAGAGTTGAACTTCCATCAGATCGGATGACAACGTTTCTCCTGTGGCCCAAATCTAAGAAACTATGTTTTTCTACGGTTTTGGGAAAATATTGCTGAGGTCTGAGAAAAATGCAAACTGTGCAGATCATATACACTAAACCCGAGCTGCCGACGCTCACGTCCATACCCTCGCTCTCAGCTGAAATGGTCCAGCCAATCAGGAATGCATCAAGAACAAAACAACATGAAACCGCTGTGTTTTGTTAACATGAACTCTGTACATCCAGACTGTAACCCAAACTGACGGACAGCAAAGTTAAAGCACTTATTTCATGCTTCATGCCCAATTTATCACAGCAGCAATTGGGCAAAAAGTTTGTGTTTTCCACATATTTCATAAACCAAACGTGTTTTCCACTGCAGTTTGTGGTGAAGCAGGGAGGGTAAAGGGAATGTCATGTTTCCAGTATGAGAAACGTATGGTGATACACTTTAGAAACAAACTTCAGGCACAAAGCAGATACGCTTTGATTATGTGTCACAAGCCAAGTGAAATCATCATATCGCACAGTATCAGGCCAAGATATACTGTAAAGATTGTATGCAAAAAGGCACTCACAGATTAAATGTGTTAACTAGAACCACATAGGGTTCTCCGGCTTGTCCCCATAGGAAAACCCTTTTATAAAGGTTCCACCTGGAACCCTTTCAGAGCATTCTACCTATAACCTGACATAAAGGGCTCTGCCTATAACCATCTGTGAGAGGTTCCAGAACCCCTTCTAGAGGTTTTATTCAAAACCTTTCCACCTGGTAAGGATGCTAACCAGAACCCAACGATGGGGTTCTACCAAGAACGCTTTTATATTCCAGAGTTTCATATGGAACCCACCCAGGGTTCCTTCTGAGGCTCCCAAAGGGCTGGGGCTGATGTGGTGCAGCGTAACACACAACAATCATTGTTCAAAATCACAGTCTCAATGGAACCCTTCGTCTTAACAAAGAACCCTTGAAAACCTCTCTTTCTTTCCTAAAGGGGTTCTTCAGAAGCAAATGGTTCCGGGTGGAACCTCAGCACTTCCGGAGCAGAAGGGAGACCATTTGTTCATGAGCGTTGTCCTACCTGGTGCAGCCTGCATCTCCATGAGACCTCCTGTTGCGATGAGAGCCTCCAAGATCCTGACGTGATGCTCCGGGTTCACGTCGGCGCTGTTGACGAAAACACAAGTATTTTTGTTTTGGGTTTCGTCATGAACAGCAGGACGGTGTGGGATTGACTCACAATATGCCCCCAAAGTGCAACAGTGTGACCTTCATAGCCTTCATAGTTGCCCCCCCCCCAGCATGCTGCAGTGAAGCCCAAAGGGTAGAACATGTGTGAATGTCTAAATATTTGCAGACTGCCGCGTGTACTCCAGAACCATCTAGCATAAGTCAACATTTCCACACGCATGGAATGAGCTAACATGGGATCAGGTTGAAATGGTGTGATGTGCCGCGTCGCTCTTTATCCGCCCGCTGTGCACGTCAGAGGTGAATTGCTTGACCAGGCTATGCAAACAATCACTGGCTGACTGCCTCCCCAAATCCCCTACATCTCCACCGCACACAACGCCACAAGGAGAAATTCCTCCGTAATTTCTGGAAAAACAGACGCAGGCAATCTTGGGCAGAGTACAGAGAGAGAAAAAACAAAACCATCAGCTTTGTTCATGCCATTCTCTCAAGTACCCAGCTCTGAAACTGCAGGATGTAGATATTACAGCTGAGCCAAATATCATGCTTGGCTTTCCTATTCGCAATGGCAAATATTTTACGACAAAAATATCACGTCTTTGTGCTGGATCAAGACAATCTCGCTCAACTGATATGAGGTTTGTCCTGGAAATGGGCAGTGGTTAATATGGGGATGGAGTATTTTTAAAGGATGGCATATTTTGCCAGTTTGTTTTAGCTCTTTGGCTGGTTGATTCACAAATGTAGAATGAAACGGCTACGCCCCCTCCACCCAAATGCTGTGCGACTTTTTTTCGTTTTACGCGACAAATGTAAAGAGAAACGAACCGGTTGAAATGCTACAGAGCACACATCTCATTTCACTGCTGTATGGGAAGAAGTACCTCTTCGTTTCATCTTTTGTGTTTTTTTTCTGTTGTGATCTTTGAACATAATTCTTCAAACACCATAAAACATGAAGACCACAGAATCAAATGTGCAAGAATGATAATTTGCCAGGCGTTCAAATTAGCTGAAAAATACTGGATGACTTCCTTTGTTCTACTTGTTGCGCAATTGGGATACTTTTGTGTTTCAATGTTGAGGAAGATTTAGGATGGAAAAGATATTTTCAGAAAAGTCACAGTGGGGGGGAACAACACGAACACAATCAGTGGGGTTACCTCTTCTGCTAGTCAAGGTTTGTTCCATTTCAGCCTGTCCTTCACAGACTCACACTGTGATTTACACCCATACATAAAAACCTCACTTGAATTTGAATAGAAGAAGCAAATGAAAAAGCCATTAAGTGAGCAATGACACACAACATAAACTCTTCACAATAAAAAACAAGGTACGGCGTAGGGGTACAAAAAACAGCCGCAAGATGAAGTGGTGCTTCCTTCTGGATTGAATTGTTTTCTTTACATGAACATCTGGAAATGTGTCGTATATCTTACACCACAGCCATATCCGCGAGTTAAGAAAGAGTTTGTTTCTGTAATAAGTGTAACACATGGTCAGATTAGATTCACCAGTCAGTTACAGTCAGCTGCACTGGACTGGTCGAGGATTTGAACAGACATCAAACAGAAGTGCGTGTCTTCTGTGGCTGTGAGAATGAAACGTGCGGACGAAATGCAACGGGGTAACGTGTGGATGAGAGTGTTAATGAGGGGTGAAACCTGTGTACCTGAGAGGAGAGTGCTTGAAGACGGCCTCGGCGAAGGCCTGTCCCAGCAGCCGGGGGCCGGCCTGGCTGTGCTGGCTGACCCGGGCCAGGTGTCTGCTGAGGTGGACCAGGAGCTGGTGGTTGGCCTGAGGGACGCTGGGAGACTCCAGGATCCTCTTCAGCCTCTCCCCGCACTCCTCCACACTCTGAGTCTCTATAAGACACCACAAAGGCTTCTTTAGACCAACAAACCAGGTGAATTCATGTTTCATCAAATGTTCATTTCCGACCTTGGAGCGGGTCATTTCTGTTTCTAAGTTATTTTAATGAATACATTTTCTGTAGCATTTTTATCGATTTTGAATCGATCCTTTTTGTTGGTGTTGAAGCAGAAGCATGTAACGAGAAAGGTATTTTAGAGGAAGACGCAAAAGAAGCCCATGCCGTTAAAACCCTGAAATATCTGTTTCCATCACCTCATCTTCTTTATCAATACGTCAGCTTATCCTAAACCGACAGCTGGGAGGACATTCGCGTAACTGCAAAGAGTGTGTTGGGCTCCCAGCACTGGTAAAACGCAGGTGAGGCGTTCAGGCACAGTATTGAGTGAGTGAACGTATCCTGTGCCGACAAAGATGGAGCAGATAACGACATGACGATATGTATGTGGAAGAAGTTACTCGTTGTAATTATCTTGTCCACACTGGCCATGAAGTATAATTTAGCTCTTCCAAATGTGGCTACACTGCAGAAGATGGTGGATGAAAAAGAATCCACAAAAATAAATATATCCAAACCTACCCATTAGGGGTGGGGGGGGGGGGGGAATCGATACAGCATAGTACCGCGATATTTTGCGTGGCGATATTATATCGATACACGGACGCCAAGTATCGATATTTTATTATATAAACTATTTAAAAAAAGAAATTAAATTAAAATTAAAAAAATCAAATCAATTGTTTTTTCAGTCCACTAGATGGCGCTGAGTTGTTTTCTGGTGAGGTCAGCAGAGGTGCCGGGTCTGCGTGCGTGATTGGTAGGAAGTTGGTCGAAACAAAGATGGAGACATCAGAGGAAGAACTCAGATAAAACATGTTGTTGACACAGTTTTCCTTTGGGGACATAATGAAAAAAGTAATAAATGGCAATATATGTTATCACAATACTCAGAACATCGCAGTATCGTGATAATATCGCATCGTGACCCAAGTATCGCGATAATATTGTATCGCGAGATCTCTGGCGATTCCCACCCCTACTAACCATGAAAAACTTAAATAAAAGTTATCAAAATCAAAAATCACATCACATCACTGTGAACTAACAGCAGTCATGTTTCACACCAGCATTTCGGATCTTTCAGCAGCTCTGGAGCTGATGGAAGGTACATCTTCCTGACAGTTTGCCCCTGGTTCCAACATTACATCATATCGGTGGTTTTACAGAAGTAAATAAGACCATCATCAGTATTCACACAAAGTAAGATCAAAGTACAAGCGTCTTGATGAACAGCCGAGCAGACACCCTGGATACCACATGCATAAACATCTATCGCATTAAAAAAACACTTGGCTCTTCCACTCGTACGCATCGAGCACAGAGCAGACGCCCCTGCTGTGCCGCCCTGCGAGCTGCACCTCCAGCGATATCCATCCGAGCACGCAGCCAACTGCTGGCTGACTTTGAGGAGAAGTCCGGCAGGACATCACTGATCTGAATCCAGACCCCGTCTAGCAGCCAGCTGCTAGCCAGCTATCCTGTCAGGCACTATGGAGATAATCACAGGGGCTTCGTATACGAATGCTTGTAAAAGGAAACGAAAAGATGAGTCAGCGGGAGGCGGCGCGGGGGATAATGAGAGTCCTTTTCTTGTATTAGCCGGGGTTCAGACAATGGGCCATGTTTGAAGAGGACCAGACCTATTGACGAGCGCTCTCACCACAGGCCCTTCACCACCCCAAACAAGCTGCAAACATCTGTGCCTGAGCCTGCTGTGCGCTTGACTGAAACAGCCTGACTCAAAAATCTGTTAAACTGCAACTTCTTTTTATTTTTTTAAATGTGGTGCTTCAGATGTTTTTCTTATGCTGTTGGGTCCCAATAATATCCACGTATATACTGCACCATCGATATTCAGTCTGAAAGGTATTTATCTAAGTTTTGCTGGTATGTTACACTCACAGGCTCAGGGTAAAGTTTCAATAAAAAGGAAAAATACGGATCGATAAGTGAAATAAATGTACTGCATCTCTTTCATTTCATAAAGTCCTGTTCAAAAAGTGCATACTTTTATGAAAAAGATGAAGAAAATGAGGGATGAAGAGCTGTTTTCTGTGGCGTGATGTATAAAAACCGGCCTGATCGTGAATGACCTGGAATATTGCCCTTCAAATTGATCATTGCAAAAACAACAAAATCAGATGTGTGAACAGAAAATAAAAACAAATAGAAAATGCGTGACACTTTCCAAACCTTCCAGTATTCATAGCTACAGAAGTCAGTAGAGTAGGACTGGTGTCATGCAAAGGTCATGGAAGGTAGAAACTGGTCTCTTTCACTTGGATGAAGAAGTGGACCGTGGCTTCTAGCAGAAAACAAACCGATCAAAACGGATACAGTTATCCCGACACGCAGGTGGAAACAGCTAGACTGGACTGCTCGACATAAATACATATTGTCCAGTGACTTGTGTGACGCAGTGCTCTGCATGTGTGCATGTTATATGTGTCCGGGCTTTAAGAGTGCTGATGTATTGATTGACCACGTGAGGTACTGGTGTATTCGGCACTCTGTGCAGGTACTGTGCTCAAATCGATCCCAATAACGCAGAGAAGCAACAGAGAGAACTGACAGAACAACTGACATATATTTTGTACATGTGACGGCTGACTGATTGAAGAGATGGAGAAAGAGAGAACTAGCTGGAGAAGGGCTCCGTGTTCCCACAGCTCTGGTTGCCAGACCTCATTTAAAAGCACGTTAACATTCACAGCATAAATGTATGAAATTACAGCATAACTGTTCATAACATTTTGAGGGACATTCAACAAAAACAAAAAAACTACATCATGAAAAACTGTCTCTGACATGAGTTCACCTCACCCGTCTCTTTCATATTTACTCAAAACAATGTTTGAATAGCGTGATCTCTCTTTGCAGCCTTACTGCACTGTATATTCTGGTCTTTCAATAAAGATCATTCAAAGATATGGCTTGACCTTCTCTGTCAAAGACGCAAAAGAAGAGCAGCAACTGATTGCATCTGTTTACAGTGCAGCCAAACACACGCTGGGCTGAGAGGATTCACGGTGACACCTTAGAAAAGACGGAGGGATTCAGGCGGTTACAATACGTGAACTCCTGTATACAGCCGCTTCTCTCCACATAATGTCCACTAGAACCATGCATCATTTCCTGTGAGTCCCTTGAAGGTGGATTTGCAGTTTGAAGCCCACGCAGACTGGTGAAGGAGAGGTAATTACAGAATGGAAAGGCATTTAACGGCTATTGATGAAAAATGACGGCCATAAATAGCATCAAAACGTGGGATTTGATGTTACGAATATCATAAGGATTTATACATGGAGGGAGCATGGGAGACTCAACGAAGTTCAGGGACACTTGTGTGTGTGTGTGTGTGGGTGTTTTGGGTGGGCAGGTGGGCGGTGATGGATGGATGACAATCTGCTGCAGCCTGATGGGGTCATCGAAGTCACCTCTCTCTCTCTGACAACCACTGATCATAGACGACCATCTCTAGCACGCACACCCGCACACGCACACACACACACACACACACACACACACCTGCTTTCTCTGTTAAAAGAGGTCAAGGCTGGAGAGGGAACTCGGCCTGTCCAGCTGGGCCCGCGGGACTCTGTAGGACTGGACAACTGGACAGCACGGTTGCAATGTTGTTGTTTTTTCCATTTGAATCCACTTCTCTTAAATGCACTTATCTTTCGTCGCTTTGGAGAAAGGTGTCTGCCAAATGAATTGCATCACACTAATTCCATTTCTGTACATGGATGCTATAGATTATCCAATCAGATGACCCCGGGAATGAGGTCAGTTGTTGACTGGGAAACAGGAAGGTAAATCCACAGTTAAACTGCCAAAAGCTTTTAAAAGACAAATAAGATCCAAACTTGAATTGAGGTTCCGGTGCTCTCCCACATGTTCCACATGTAGGTGTGTAAAGATGGAGTTGCTAGTGTTGGGACGCAGGATAATACTGGACTCAATATTCTCCCACAGTGCTAATCATCAGTGCTAATCATCAAACGTTAGCATGCAAACACGCTTACACATTATAACCGCAAAATAGAACAGAGCTACCAGTGTCAACTTAGACTTCTTATCTTGTAAGCAGAATGCTGTTACTGGGTTGACTTTTTGGGTGTCCACATTCTTCTGGTACTATTTCCAAAAATCCTCATAGGCAAAAAAAAAAAAAAAAAAAATATATATATATATATATATATCAAAAAGTGCTGGCTTATCAGATTGATAAGATGGTAACAGTTTATCCTGCATCTCATCCCTAATGGAGACAACGGTGCACAACAGCTTCTCTCCTCTGAAGACCCAGATGGACAGTGGTCAGTCAGACTCAGACAGCTGGCCTTTATCCCCACAGACGATGACCTCGTTGAGACCATTACGGTCAACGAACTCTCGCAAAACTAATGAATGGGAAAAGACAGGGAGAGGACGAAAAATAGGCATGGAGGGGGAGTCAGGAGGTGAGGAAAAGGAATAAATAAAATGGAAAAAGGGCAGAGATGAGTGACTCAGAGACCAAAGACAGAAGGAGGATGAGGAAGAATGAGGGAGGCGTGGACTGTGACTTTTTAGATTCATAAAATATAATGGGTTAAGGCACTTTGGTAAATGTGACAGCATCACGACCCTCACGTCTTTCTTTAAAATAGCTGGAATTAATAAAAGCCCAAAAATGGCACAGCCAGGATATCAAAGGGCTGATTGTAGGTAGGATGTTGCAGGATCAGATGAGAGGAGGATTAGAGGAGGATTACAGCCATCTGATGACAAAAAAAACGTGATTATTCTTTCACTGAAAAAAAACACAACTAAATTGTGTGAAATGATTGTGACAGCTGTCCCAGTGGTGGTTCAATAGGGTTGAACAGGTATATGAAAATCCCTTCCAACTCCGGATATGTTATCTTTCTTTCCAACAGTGTCGAGGGATTTCACATGCTCAGCCAATGACTGGAAAAATGGACCCAGATCAAACTGATCCCTGAGAGCCGGACAGCCAGAGGAAAGGTAACAATTTAAATGGAATGAGAGGGGATTTAAAGTGTTGCAACATCAACAAATCCCAGGGTTTAGAGTAGGATGGGACAGACAGTAACTTCATACGAGGAACATTTTACTGGTTCCATCCACATGGATAGATTTATAAAGACACAGGTCCAGTATACACAGCGTCTTCTTGATGATCATGAAGTAAGTACATTTGATAACTGGTCATGAAACAGTCTTAGTTTAATACTGATGCCTCTATATGACCTACATAAGTAAACCAGACCATCAGCGAAAAGTTTGGCTATTTCTATATCGTTATTCTTAAATATTTATCAGATTCCATGCTAAAACCAAGGCAAAATAATGCAGGTTCACCAGAAACTCCTTCAGCTCAGACTCCAGCGGGGCATCTGGCAGCGACCAGCCCACCGTGGACAGACCCAGATCCGGCTTCGCTGGCCCCTTCAGGCTTCAGTAGGAGCTCGGGCAAGAGGTGGAGAGGTCCCAAAAAAAAAATCAACCCAAAACGACAGCTCCTCTGAATAGCAACATTGTCTTTGCAGCAGTTTGCTGGTCACCATTCCGTTCTTTGGGTTTTGGACTGTTTAAGAAAACACGTCATTTGAAGACATCACCTTGGCTGTAATCATGGTCATTGACGGCTTCGAAAACAACTCAAGCCAATTAAAAGCTTTGTTCGCAGGATTAAAAATGGGGATGTGATCTTTCCGCTCTACGGCCAGCAAAATGACGGCAGAAATCGGAGACACAAATAGATGGGATCAACGCTGCGGTGCCGCTTGTCGTACAAAAGAATTAAGCTAAAGGGACAGAACTGTCAGTGAATGATCGGGTTCAGGAAATATCACCTGAATAAGTAAGATAAAAAAGGGCTGTCACTTAACGGGACGAGGATCACAAGCGAGAGAAAAGCACTTACATAATTGAGGGTTTTTTTCATTCGGAGATCATGTCGAGGAGCTTAGCCGAGTAACATTTTGGGAGGAGGTAGCAGGGAAGCTAGTGTGAACTCTCAGACGATGCCTCTGTCCCGACAAGCGCACGCTAACGTGCACAACGCTACCACACACGCGTACGTCCGTCCGTCCGTCCATGCGTCAGTCTGTCTTTGACCTTCTTTTATGTGCACATACTGGCACGCACGGCGCCCACGCAAAGCTCGGAACTCCAAATGTCACGGTAGGGTTCATTAAAGATAGATAACAGCGTGAGAGTCCCTACAAGCCGTGGGCGAGGCGGGCAGCAGGTGAAAGGGTGAACAGGCAGGTCAGCTGTACGGAAAATGAGAGAAGAGAGAGAGAGAGAGAACCTTGGAAACGAGCCACGTTTTTGCTCAGCGTTTGTTTTCATTGAATCCCAGAGCTGTCAGGGGATTAGCAGAAACGTGATGCTGATGAGAGGGTACAGCCTTGTCGTCTTCACATCCAGATGTGGCAGAAATCCGTCAGGTGTGATGACTGTCGGCGCTCATGCCAAGAGCAAGAGGCAAAAAAAGCACCCTCGGCTCAGACCGAGTTGAACCCTGCACTGCGTGAGAACGGAGAGCATTCGATGCAGCTGGAGGTCTAAACTCAAACCAGTCACCAGCCATGAAAATGCTGCCGACAGGAGAACTGCCATTTTATGTGGGTCATCGTCGTGTTGGTAGTTTTGCTTTGCAAAAGCGTCCCAAACTACAACATCGGCCTTACCTAGTTTAATCACTTTCATTGTACAGGCAAAGGTCGGCTCATTTAAACACAAATCAATGACTACATGTCACAAAAGACTGTCAGTACAAATCATTTTTGCCTCATTTTTCTGAATTTTGTTATTTAAGTGAACTGACATTGAACACATTTTTAGCCGATGCTAACTTGCACCACACTGTACCTTGAGCAGTGTAGACCAGCTCGCTGTAGACGGTGGCTGGGATGATGGGGGCGGCCAGGTCCTGCAGGAAACCTCTGAGGGCATCAGTCAGAGACACCACATCATACTGGTCCAGGTCCACTGAGACTGGATCTGAGAGGACAGACGACGGAGAGGACAAAAGGGAAGCGTTAGAGATCATGTACATGATATCGTCATTTTTTCTTTTCTTTTTTTAATCTGGGGTTTAAGCATGGATTGGTTTTTGGAGAGGCCTTTTGGGCATTGGTGCACAATGACCCATCACCAGAATTAGGACTAAGATGGCAATATTAGTCAGTCCATTGGTCAGTCCAACACTTTGCTCTTAAACAATAGATCTCACTGACGTCCTGCCCGATTAAGGCTATTTGAAAACATAAATGACAGATTATCATGAATCTTTGTATAGATTTCATGGTCCCATTTTGTTTCACTTCATTTATTCACATAGTGTTCACATTTCACTGAAAATGTGGTCTGGAGAACTGGAACCGTGGTAAAAAAAAAAGAAATAAAATCAAATGACTGTTGGATCATGACGACGTCATTTAGAAACTGAAGCACGTTTCTGTTTCAATAGCTCTGCTGATAGTCATGGTCCCAATAGGATGATTAGTTATAATTTAGCTCAATGTAGTAGCTGGGGTAGCGACTATGCACTGTAATCTGAATGGGGTCCTAGCTTTGGCCATAAACTCAGAGAAAGAAATGTGAGACAAGGTCAGCGGTAATCAGATCGCTCTGAGTGTCAAGTCTCAAGGCCAGTTGTCTCTGGGAAAAAGGAATACTGTCACTCCGCATAAGATATAAAAAAAAAAAAATATGCTGAGATGTCCAACACAAAGGCAATTTACAAATCTATCTGCCGGTAGCCAAAACAACAGATAAGAAGCCTCCGTGCGTCTGTGTGAGCGCTACAGCAGACTAGCAAAGGACAAACCTCACGGAGCCACAGGACGCTTTTTCTGTCCTCCATCTTTCACCTCAACATTACCTCCACTTGTCCGTCCCCATTTCTGCTCTCAACCTTCCTCCACCAGCTTCTCGTCCTCCTTGACCTTCTTCCAGCTCCATTTGCTTCTTTTCTTGCTTCTCTCCTCTTCCTTTTCCCTCTCCACCCTTCATCTTCCCATCTCACCCCATCCTCCATCCTCCATCCTCCATCCTCCATCCTCCAGCCCGCCTACGTTCGACACGCACCAGACCCTCTGGAGTCAAAACGGCAGTTAAATCTCATTGATTTTCCCCTCTAACTAATGCCTGAGTAAACCAATCACCACAGGCCAGTAACCAGGCCATTCATATCAATGGATGACCTCTTCACATCGCAGCGCTGTGTTGTCGTGCAGTGATTTGTATGGGGGATTCGATCATCCCAACACCCAGACAAAGCGAATTTGGTGTTGCCATGGGACCCAGGCTCATGAAAAGATATTAATACACTGTTTGTCTCGTGTGTGTGTGTGTGTGTGTGTGTGTGTGGGTGGAAGGGTATTAGAGCATGAAACAATTTGATTCCTGAAGACCAGATTGTAAATTGTTAATTTGAGGAGACTATTTTTTATTAGGTTGTGATCTGTCCTGGTGACAATTATGACGATGAGTGTTGGTATTAGTTTGCACAGTTTGTTGGCAGCCACGGTGTTTCATTGCTCCCCATTGTTCGTATATACTCCCAATTCTTGGCTTATTTATATTTAGTTTCACCACACACAGCTCCCCTACTATGGGCCGTGCAATATGTACAACATCTGGAATGTGCAGTATGTACAAATGTAGCATCATGCAGCTTATTTATTTCTGAACTAAAAGTAGCACAGCATACGATTCTTTTAACATTCTTAACCGTAAATATTTAACGCTCTCGAACTTTACAACTTAACTTTTGAACTTTGCATTTTCTTTTTTTTGCTGCGCCGTATCCCCAAGTCAAATTCAGGTGTACATTGTACATGTGGCAAATAAAGATACTGGCAACACGGGCTAATTATGGCTGACCCATATTTCAGTGAGAAAATGAACAGATCCCCTTATTTGTCTTGGTTGTTAGCTTTAACGGTTTAGGAGTACAAGTACGGCTCTGTGTAACTACTTTGTGTCAGACAACGGCAACATTTAGTTCTGCAAAACAGGGTTTTCAATAAAGCAGATCGTGTATGTCATGAGTTAGATATGACTTCAAAAAGCACAGGGAGGCAGCAATGACAAAAAACTGCCTGTTTAAGGCACATTTTGCTGAGACATGAATGTCTGGCTAACAGCTAAATGGCACAATTGTTCTCAGGAAGCCCGCATGATTTCTTTGAAGGCAATGGTTTTATTAATTCGTGCCATCAGATGGAAATAAGAAATAGAGTTAACCAAAGACCCTTCACAGACTGTTAAGAATGACTATTTTGAATCCATGATGGCAAACTAGAACAGTTGTTTTGACTGTCATGCAACAGCAGTTATTAGTTGTTCTTTTTGACAATCCAGAGCTGTATGTCAGTGACCCAGTTGTCTGGTCCAATTGGCATACAGGGAACCCTGGCCAGGTAAAGATGGTCTGCACAGCACAGTAACCAAAAAGGACGAGAAGAAACCATATTGTGGAAGTTAACGGAGACAACAACACGGCGATTTGCAGCAAAATATGACACATTAAGCACGGCCTTTGAAAACATTTGATGTTCTCAGAAATGCTTTTGCTGGGTCAAATGTCCAATGTATGTTTGCCTGGGTCACTATGTGGTCGTCACACACCCTACAGCTGATGTTGAAACCTACAGCCTCAAAGTTTCGGGGAAAAACGGTTTTCTTGAATTTAGACATTGATATCTCCACAGTGGCTGAAAGAAAATGACTGAGCCCGGAGGAGTTCAGGAGTCTACAGGCCTGTGTTCAGTGTTTTTCTGCAAAGGAGGACAGTACATCCCTTTGTGAAGAGAGGCAAGCGTCTGCTGACTTGTTTACTGCAGAACAGGACCAGACAACTGGTACTATGTGAGCGATGCAGCCAGCCTGGAAATCCAGAGCTTCACCGCAATGGTTTCAGAAGATAAGGAGGAAAACTCATTTTCAGCCCTTTCCTTAAATTTCAATATCAACAATGGACCAAATGTGTTATAAAAAGGCATCGCTTGTGGTGATCAAGCCACAGAGAATTATTACTTAACTCTGCAGTTGCCTTTAGCTCTATGGATCTTTTTTTAGCTTCATTTATGGCGCCTTTTAAGGTCATACTTGAAAGGTTTTAGGGCACATTTACTGCTACTTCAGTACCGGCACTCTCATCGTCCTTGTTTCCAGCCGTAGATGCTCACTGTACTCTACATGCCCAGCAAGTTAGAGACCAGCTGAGGAACAAAGTGCAAGATCTGCTAACAAGCTAGATGTGTTTCTCAGGAGTAGGTGAACATCGGACTTACATTCATCAGGTGCACACAAAATGTAATGCTGATGTTGCTTTCTGCTGGATGTGTTTACATCTGTTTGCTAACATACTGCCTTACTACTGAATAAAGGTGCTAATACGACAGCATGTTTAGCTTGTTAAACTGTCCCTGTTCTTTTTTTTTTTGGGTGGGATTGTTTTTTAGGTGGCTGAAGAACATTTCTACTATTTCTTTATGAGAAAAGTAGCATTAGGTAGCAGAGGCCTGGCTCTGGGTGGAGGGATTTGGTGAGGCTCAATAGTCTAGGTCAGCAGGCCAGTTTTAATGACATCTGATGAAACAGTCGTGTTCTTGCACCACAGCATCATTACACTGCTCACTGAGGGATTGGGAATGAGAAATCCCCAAATCAATTCAATCCTTTCTTCCTCTTTCTCCGTCCCTCCTATCCAAAGTTTAACTCGAAATTCTTGCATTACCTTTCTCTGTCTACATTTTTCTCACCTTACGCCATCTTTCCTCTTCACTGTATAGCTTGTCATGTCCCTAATCTTTAAGAAATGTCCAAAAAGTCTTATTTTCTTTAATAAGGTGAAGGGAATATCAAAGACAGATGCGTAGAAACACACATCTACAGTCTGCGTGTGCGCTCATACCCAAATAGGTCATTGTTGATCATCGCTTCCTGTTCATGTCTGTGCATCGACAGCTTTCCGACAGATTTTTCTGAACCTCCTCCTGAAGGAACAACCTTGACCCGTCACTTCTCCTCCGATCTGTCTCTGTCTTCTCACTCGTGATTTTTCTCTGATATTCTTTTTCTTCGGTTTTATTCTTTTGTTGTTTTTACCCCTTTTTCCTCTGCCTCTTTCATCAAATAAGCTTACACACACATGCACACACATGCACGTGGCCAATTTCCTCATCGTACTTGATCCGTCAGTCAGCTAATCAAGGCTTTTTTCTGACATTGGACAGGGATCAGTTGACAGATGGGCAGATGAATGAATGGATTGAAGCCGGGTCAACAGTCAAGGGCAGGGTCTAAGTATTGGATCGCATTTGGCAGAAACAGTTGATTGGCTTTGATGAGACTTGGTGGAGAGTTAGATGTACATGGACAATAGTTAGTGTGTATTCTTACAAATAAAAGGCACTACATAGAACCATATTGGGTCCTTTGAATATTCACTGTTGGAAGAAGACAGTCTGTTGTTGAACATGACGGTCTGCTGTCAATCCTAAGTAGCCGATTTAGTTTCTGTTTGTTTTTTCCGGTGGGGAGGGGGGGGGGGCAATATAAAATTGCATCTTCAAGCATGAAATAAATTTGTTACATTACAGCTTACTGCATGTTTTGTCAGTCAGGTGTCAGTCAGGCTCCGTGACAAGTGCCGAATTTGACTGACGTTGTTCTCCAGAGACCAAGCATTCTCTAACCCTCTTGATCTTCAGTTCATGAGAACGCTCGCAAACAACATGGAAACATGGAACAACATCCATCCCACACCTGAAGGCAGCGACAACACAGCATTGGCTACTGTGTTTTGTAACATTTCTGCTCATAGAGGAACATGTACGGGCAACATTGGTGGTAGGGAAGTCACAATAAGAGAAACGTAGTAGTCAATACCAATACCAGTGAAATTCCACGATTGTCGATGCCCAATTTAATACCACAGTAAAAAAGAAAACAATAAATCCCATGCACTTCAACATGCACTCCCTTATTTGCGTACCTACCAAAAACTAAATATTACAAGATTACCTTTGACCACATCATTATCTCATTACATTTTCCTTCGCCAAACACAAACCTTTACTGAGTAGAGCGTGAAAGCATCACAATGTAGCAGTGCAATTCCCGTCAACATGAGCTGTTAGTTGTTGCTCAGTCATGTCGCCAAGCATGCCTCTGCTCACCAGAACGACGACACTTCATTAGTGTAGAGCCCTGATCCCCGGTACCTGACGTAGACAAACCAGCACCGTCACGTTATCACAATTTTGGCATCAACTTAGTCCCAAAGCATTGCTTCTCGTGGCATCTCTAATTGATGGTCTTTGACAGCACCCACAATGATTGTTCTTTTTCCCTACAGTGAGCTTTCCAGTAACTGTTTGAATGTTTTTCAGATTGTTGTTTGAAGTCAGAACACTGAGTGTCTCTGGAATCAGCACGTACATGTACAGTAGATGAAGAGAGGTCTTATCTCAGACGTAAACGAGGCCGAGTGAAGGACCCAGTTTCTTTTGAACTCAGCGCCACCTCGTATTGCATGCCGTCCACGGCCGTGACATCCAGAACTGAATCAGAAGAAAGACGCACTCTAGCTGAACCTGAACTTGAGCCACAGGAAATTTGAAGGACAAAATCAATCCACTGTTCATAAACAATGACGGCAGTATGGTTTAATCAGACGAAGCTGGTCATCTCTGTGCATTGTGTGTGTGTGTGTGTGTTTGCGCCCTCGCAGCAGCATTCCAATAAGAATCTCATTACACTACAAAAGCTGTGTGATCATCTGCTCTAGCCAGCATTACACAACAGTCTGGCTCAGTCGAATAAGCAATTTTCGGACCAAAAACTGCAACGCAATCCTGCGGATTAGTGGAAAAAGTTGTTCGTGGCTAATCAGTTATTCAATTAAAGTTATTCAATTAAAGGTGAGAGCGTTAGAGACTGATAGTACAATAGATATTCTCATTTAAATCCGTGCTGTTTGAGAGGAAAGCTGCCACTTTAAAAAAAGGCGGTTCTCCTGGAGATAAACAACAGTTAAAGCTTCTTGAGAAATACAAAGCTGATGCATTTAGGTATTGATAGACTCAGCGTTGCCATGGATGTGTAGCAGTTGCGTACTCTCCGTTGCGTTGTGTTTAATTCAGGACACGATATCTTTTGATGGCTCCAACCAGACGTTTATTCATCGGACAGAATATAGCTGGTAAAAGACAGAACAGCTTCAGTGACTCTCATAGACAACGTTGTGGTCACAAGCTCCGGAACACTGTTAAATCAAAAGGGACAAATACTTAAGCTAACTGTGGTTAGCATGTTGCTCATGCTAAATGCTAAATGCTAAATCAGTTAAAACCATTTGCTCTAGAAATTATAAATTAAAACAATTATACGAACAAAAAGGGACTTCTAGACATCTCTATATATATATATATATATATATATATATATATCTCTCTCTATATATATATATATATATATATCTGTACATCAGACATCGAATGAGATGTTTCACAACGGAGCTTGTCACAGGTCAACCTGCCATGGAAACAGCTTGCTTCAGACTAGTTCATGAAAGCTGGGCGCACCACTAGAGTCTGCAAGCAGCCAGCAGAGGGCGCTGTTACACACAACCCACTTGTCTCCATGGGGAACTAATGATACGTTGTAAATGATATTTAAACAAGGAAATAACATGAAAATGATAAGGATTAGCAATAACTTAAATAATATAGTAATACTAGCAACCAATGGCCAGTGATGGCAAGTGGAATCATTCACTCTGTTACAGATGCAGCCAGCATTTCAGCTCACACCTCAAATCATCATCTGCATCACCAACTGTTAGCAGCTTGTACTCACTGCAGTGGCTTACAGTTAGGTGAAACGTGGGTTGTACGTGATCAAAATAGAGATAGCGACTATCTGACACAATGTAGTCGAAATTAAAGGAGGTGTTGTTTGCTTTGTCTGTTCACTGTGTCACCTCATATCAATCTTCAGTTTGCAGAGCGTAGAACTACTATAAATATGCCATCTGAATACGAAATCTCTGCAATACCTGCTGTGGCATGACATGAGCAGAGACATGAGACGCTCCAAGGGGGGCAACGTTGAAGCCTTGATGAGATTCCACAGACAAAATGGAATAAAAATCAAACAAACCAGCAGAAATCAGCACCAGCTCAAGTTTAGGAAATGTATCTGCTCGACTAAATAACAACATTGACAACATATTATTCCAAAACTCGATGTTCACTTACGTCGGTACAGTGCACATGTCTTTCTTTTGTCTTTTAGTGACAACCACCCATTGATCCAAATGAGAAAAAGTCCAAATGTTCCAGTTGTCGAAACTGATGCACCCTAACCAGGAGCTGTTAACCACAGGAGCTGAATATCTAACGGGTTACATGCGATAGGATTTTCAAATCCCTTAGCTGTTTGGTGTGGCCTGATGTTCTCATCTGACCTGTTGGAGATACTCATGTCCACAATGCAGAACATCTCAAAGTGGAGACGGTGTCCGTTATTGAATTTATTCATCTTCGTCTTCCATCTCGCAAACTCACAGACGGATATCTATCGTCTGTTGAAGCTCCTGTTGTGTGTCTTCATAACGCAAACTGATCAAATAGCACACATCAAAACGCGCGGGCACACACACACACACACAGATCGGTCAAGGCTTCGCTGATTCCTGGAGAAACACAGGAGTTGCTGTGTTTCGTCTTTGGCTTGCTGTTCTCATCTCCCTCTCCATCTGTATTCATTCAAGTCCGGTAAATGCATGACACAAACTTGGCATCTGGGGCAGCGTCCCCGGAGTTTTGTGCTTTCTCGTCTTGCGGGTTGTCGTGGATCGTGGCTGTGCATGTTGCCGTGGTTCTGCTTGCAGCCCACTGCTGCTATTTCTATTATTAGTCATATTTCTATCATTTTTATAAATGTTGTTGTTGTTGTTGCTGTGCATTTCTCACTCTCAACCCAACCGTTTGAGGCAGATGTCCATCGACTTAGACAATGTTCCAAACGTCGTTGATGTAAACACAGAGTCCGCCTTCTCTCGTTCCACCTGAGTCCTGCGCTCCGTCCGGTGTACGCCCGTAAAGTGCAGCTTGATCTGGGATAACAAAACGGAGCCAAGCCTCTGTGGGCACAACAGTCACTGACTTCCCGTTGCTGGGTTAGCCTGAAGTCTTTCATCCATCTTATTTTCCTTCGCCCTGACATTAGCCAGGAGTAGGGTGGGTAGTTGAGTAGCCTTAAGTCCTAACTGGGTTAGCTGAGCTTCCATCTCGACTCTCCTGCCTCTCCTCCTGGGGCAGTCGACTCCGCTTTCAGTGGCGTTTGGTCAGGCCGTCTGGCTGGGTGGTCGGAAGATGCCGCGGGCAGTGAAAAGTCGTCTCCAGGTCCGCTGCACTTTATATGCGCTCCAGTAATAAAGACTAAAAACACAACAAATTAAAACAAAAATGTAGCAAAGTTTATGGGAGCTACATGCGCCGCTGCAGACGTGACAATGTTGGGCCTCTGCATATTAAGAGCACGGTTTAGACCTGCTTTAGGCGACACCGACAGTGCAGAACCATGTCAACACACTGATCTGCAGTCTGACACCAGTGGAGAATACTGAAGGTGACAGACAATGGAGGGTCCTCGGTGTGATGAACCGGTCGTCTTTAATATCACCACACGTCTAAAGCAGATGAGCAACAATCAGTTGAGCATGGGACACACGTTTAAGAACACAACATGGACAAAACTCTTACACCGCACTGCCTCAACGGTAAGTCATGTGTTCAGGTGTCCAACTTTTCTGAGCACTCTTCGGGCTTCCCGTCCCTGTTGGAGTAAAAGTGAAACTGCTCATAAATATTTGAATTTGCATATCTACAAATGTCAAGGATGAAATTGAAATCTGATGACTAACTTTGTATAAATGGGAAAAGCTGGGGCATTACAAAAGCTAACCCATACTGCAAGCACTGAAGATAATAACACTGCACTGCCCACATAGTATAAAAACCACTAGGTGGTACAGGTGTACAGTATGAAGAACAGGGAATTAGAATTTGAGAGGTGTTCCAAAAGTCTTTTACCAGAATGTACCCTTCACATTGGTCCTTAATTGGCTATGTCACTGACTGATTGGCTGGAGCTTTAATTAGAACAGGGGTGTCCAAACTTTTTTCAAAGAGGGCCAAATTTGATAATGTGAAAATGCCCAAGGGCCAACAGTCCCTGCTGACATTATTTTAAACAATACAAGTAGCCTATACATACATTGTTATTTTATCATTTTATTTTCAATGACAGCAAATAGCAATGTAACCAAATGTAAGCATTCATGTGTGAACACATCTCAACAACTATTCTGCCTTTCTTTCACATCTTGAAAGTCAGATAACAAAGAACAAGCCATCTAAAAGCTAATTACATAGGAACCGATCAATGTTCTCACCTCAAGACAATCTTAAATATGACTTAGTGAGGGTGATGAAAAGTTGTCTAACATTTAAATTCAACACACATGAAACAGGCTCACGAAAAAAATCAAGTTGTCTCTTCGTATCTGATGATAGCTCTTCAGTGTTACGAGCCAGGCAAACATTAGCAAACTCTGTCTTCTTCTCGGGGAAAATGTTTTCTGCTATTTTCATAACACAGTCTTTGATAACCTCACATTCCGTAAAAGGTTTGTCATGTTTAGCAATTACCACGGCCACTCCGCAACTTACTTTGATGATGTTTTCATGTGAAAGGGACCGCTGCTGTGTGGCCAAGTTATCTTGGAGTTGCTTCACTTTTCTAGCACGGACGCTCTCTGATAGCTTGTTGTAGCATTAGCACGTTTGGTCTCGTAGTGTCTCTTTACATTATATTCCTTAAACAAGGCAACAGTCTCATGACAAATTAGGGAGACACAGTTGTTTCGGTTTTCGGTGAAAAAAATATTGCGATCTCCACCTCTCCTGGAAGCGGCGGCCCTCATTATCGACTTTCCTTTTTTGACTTGCCGTAGCCATGACAGTTCAAGGGTCAGAGCCAATTTCAAACAGCCAGACAGTTACAGAGTGGTGCTGCCACCATGAGGTAAAAATAGGAATTGCATGTTGAATTTGTATGATTTATTCATTCCGTTTTGACTGTGCTGGCGGGCCATAAATAATGCATTTTAAGACAGAAGGCGCGGGCCGTATAAAATCTGACCTCGGGCCGTGATTGGCCCGCGGGCCGGACTTTGGACATGCCTGAATTAGAAGTTGTATGTCTATGTGTGTCTTTTGGGGGTCGTTTAGGGACGTTTCTAAGGTCTGGCTTTACAAATGGTCCACTCCTAAGAAACAGGGAACCAAACAAGAGAGCGATGGATTTAGAAAAGGAAAGAAAAAGAAAGAAAGAGGGAAACATTCATTCCTCAGGAGTATGCGCGCGCGTGTGTGTGGAAGTGTATGTGTTAGTGTGTGCACATTTGTATGTCTGAACCCGCTCACCTCTCTGTCTACCCATCTGTCCTTGGCATTCTGCTCACACACACACACACACACACACACACACACACTGATATGAAAACATGGCCTGAGAGAGATGCAACAGGAGGACTGAAACACATTAAGAAGTAATAACATACAGAGAGAAAGAAAGGGAGGCACAGAAATTCTCGAACTGGCAGACGGAAAAAAGCCTCCAAGTTCATCCGAAGGCCAAAATGAAATAACAGTTGAGAGAGAATTAGCTTTAAAGGATAAATCAGCTCCTCTGAAAAGAAGAGCACATATGTCACACAGAGCTGCATCCAATTTGGATGCAGCTCTGTGTGTTTCATTGCGTTTCATTTTCCATTTCATATACCATTCTGATCTGACCGACCCCTTATCATTTTTGAGTTGACGCAGAGTGCAAGAGTAAAGTATAAAACCGCCAGTTACTCAGTCAGAATTTAAGATCACATTAAGTGCCTTTGTACTCTATAAATATTGCAGTTTGAATAGAAATACGACCGTAGAAGAAATTCGATTCAAAGTCATTGCTCCATCGCTCCTGTACATTATTCATATACAGTATGAATATACTGTGTACAACAGGTGATGGTTTTAGCGGACAGTATAGATCCAAGACAAAACTGACAGAAGGGCGGGACTCAGAGAAAACGTTGCAATTACAAATCCGTCTGCTCCTTCAGCACCACGGACAGCGCCATGGATTTATCAATACACAGCACAGTCAGGCTACTGGTATTTCAGAGCCGCGGTCGGGGCCACAGGTTAGAACTCGCACAAACCTCAGTCAGATAAGAAAGGATCAATGCGTCAGGCAAACACATTCAACTTAACAACCCCTGCACTGTCTCTGCTTCCACAGGGATGGAGACGGGGGGGGGGGGGGGCAGGTTAACAAAGTGGCATGTTTGTTTGTAATTTTGCCAACAAGTAGGACGCCCACCCCACCTCATATAGCCTACCGTCTGTATATATGTTCAGATGTGTCAATATACAAGCTCTCCAGCAAAGTGATCATGTATAGAGCGAAAAGGGACTTTAAATGTAAAAGCTAATAGTGGAGTTGCTTCTAGTAAATGACAAACATGCAGTAGAACTGACTCAAATTAAGAAGCCAGCGTGGCCAATGAGAGGATCAGGAAGACGTGGCAAACGCGTCTCCTCAGGGACTTGCTTTGTGATGGTGGGTACCGGCTAAGAGCAGGTTAGAGAACGAGAAGAGAAGAGAACAAAGGATGTCCAAAGCTGAACTGCGTGTGTTTCGAACAGACGGTGAAGCCACATGTATCGCTTTAGTCGTTCATGTTACATGGCAACATATGGCAGAGATACGAACCTGAGACGGGAGCTGAGCATACAGAGACGAGGTGCAGAGGAGAGACGGTATATGGAGGCTATCAAGGCATTTACATAGACTGTATGAATACAAACACCCTATTTGCAGATAGTGTGTCAGGTTGTGTGTTGTCACACCAGCACTGTGCAAGAGATGACATCATTGTATGAGATGCTGAGAGCTTGCTCGGTGTTCAGGGAGGAGGAGGAGGAGGAGGAGGAGGAGGAGGACAGTGCTGGAGAGAATTTTCTGTAAGTGCGATGAACATTTTCTAATGTGGTCGACTTAAAAATCCGATGTGTCCTCCGATGTGAATATGACGGCTCTGTTTACCTGAACAGATTCTGGTGCAACCTCATGTTCCACAGGAGAATACGTTTGTTTTTATATTATTGTTAATAGTATTCAGGGTTTCGGTGAAAATATTAGGTTGTTATATTATCACAGAGAAACAATGACTGTTCTGGATTTGTGCAAACATGTCATCAGATCAATCAGATATCTGCCACTTTGACTCGAAAGGTGCGTTCACACCAAACGTGCCGCCAATTCTTCGCGCGAGTAGTTTACATAAAAAGTCTCCGCACAGACGCGATGAGACTGGAGTGACGCTCATTGGCGATGGCGCGGCTGCCGTGATTGACAGTGAATACAGCTCGATAAAATACACGGAGATCCTCCGGACTATGTTGTGAACCCAGACAAGATGGCGTTTAATTCCCACGCCATGGACTTCCACAAAAAGTACGAAGCAGAAATAGAGGTCATCTTTTCCATGGTTGATGGCGGAAATAAATGGCGGACAGTTGAACAACTTCCAGGGTGATAAGCCACGCCCCCTCTCCGGCAGGTTTGGCGCGATTCACGCGAATGACCACGCGAGTGAACGCGGCGCAAATGACAATTAACGTTTGGTGTGAACGCGGCATAACTCAAACATTCTAGTTTTGTTTGATCTTATTGTGACTCCTTTCACCTGTTGCACATTTGACCTTTTGAGGTTTCCTAAACAAAGACATAAACACCCCCCCCCCACACCCTATTTAACATAACGACCAAACAACTATAAAGAGATACAATGCAGCTGCATAGAGACACAAAGAAACCTCAAAATGACCACAAAGCAACTACAAAGAGACGTATATTGATAACAAAGATACTCAAAATAACCACAAAGAGACACAAAGCAACCACAGAAAGACTCAAAAAGCTCACAAATAAACATAAAACTACATCTGTCAATGGCATATACTGTACAATATTGTCAAAGTTAGGGAAAAGTTATGGTTACTCACTTTGGTTTCCTGCATTAAAGTTAGACGAGCACCACGCCTGTCCATCACCACGGCCACCACATATGTGTTCTCACGACATAAAGAACACACTACTTCCTGCATTTTCGCCGCACACTAAATTGTGAAGTGCCAGACTGTCATATAAGAACACAACAGAGAATTATTAAAGGATAGAGCTGCATATTTGCAGCTACTGTTCAACTTTACAGACACACACAGACACAGACCAACAAACACACATAGATGCACATCTCTACATCTTGATTTCTCTAAATGAAACCACACAGAAGAAGACTAAAAGGCTGCTGAGAGGAGAAGAGACGCCTCACTCGCACACTTGTTTTCCTTTACACTGCAGAACACGGTCTTTGCTGCATTCGGTGACAAAGAACCACTCATCACTTTTACCAAATACTCTACCTCTATTAAGACAGGCTGACATCGCTCTGCAGCCTGATGCTTTCATGTTTCCTACTCACGTCCGCTGTGCACGAGTTTGTTAATGTGGCATTTGTATTGCGTGCATGTGTGTGTGTGTGTGTGTGTGTGTGTGTGTGTGTTTGTGTGTGGCTGCACTTCTTTCGCTCCCCAGCTGGCTGTAAAAACGCCGGCTTCTAATAGGTTATTGACGGGCGCCAGAGGAAGATGATGACATCACCTCCGACCAATAGCATGGCTGCGACTGACAGACGAGAGGAGGGACGGACGTGGAGTACGGAGGGATGGAGATGGAAGAAAAGGATGGAGAGATGGAACGGAGGAGCTCTTTTAATTTGTGTTTTGCTGAACTCAGCGGCTCCTGTTACCGAGGCGGGGAGGGGGAGGCGGGAGTAAAGGAAGAGTGATGAATGAGTGAATAAAATAAAAATAAGAAAAAAGGGGAGAGAAAGAGATAGAAGATGTAATGGGAAGAGAGAGGGATAGATTGAGGACTACATAAAGCAGGAGCAGTGAAATAAAAGATGAGTTAATGGTTGCAGGTCTGCAGATTGTTAGAGTGGTTGTTAGCGGTGAGCAGTTAATGGATTGGATGGGAGGGTGGGAAGAAAGGAAGTAAGGCTCCATCTATCTGGTGGATGGAGAGGAGAGAGTGGTGAGAAGAGGAGGAGAGGATTCCCATTATGTCTGTTAAAGTTGGAGAAATGATTATAGGCACATAAAAGATCATCGACTGCTTGTGTGGATGAGCGGGCTGAGCTGCAGCGTGTCTTTATACGTTCACGTGTATACAGCATGTGTGCGTTTTGTATGTCAGGGTGTATAGTTTGTGTTGAAGACAAAGTATATTCTGCTGCAGTTTGAGCCAACATGAGTCATTGTTTCCAAAACAGAGACCGCCCACTCTGTGCCTGACAAGTAGGCACAATGTGTGTGTGTGTGTGTGTGTGTGTGTGTGTGTGTGTGTGTGTGTGTGTGTGTGTGTGTGTGTGTGTGTGTGTGTGTGTGTGTGTGTGCGTGTGTTTGTTAGTACATCCATGTAATCATCATCCATATTCTAACTCGGTCAAAGTGTGCAAACAGACACACAAGACACTGACACAAATACACACAAACCCAGCAGTGATGAAAATGCCCATATGGCCACGTATTCATGCACATAGGCATGTTTGTGTTTCCATACTTGTGAGGACACTCATTGACATAATGTATTCTCTAACCCACTAGAACTCATTCTAACTCGAAAAAAGAAAGGACTTAACCATCCAACAGCCCTGTAATGAAGTGAGGGGGGGACAAAAGGTCTTCACTTTGAAAACTGTCCTCGCTATCTTAAAAATACTTTCCAAATTCCAGTCTCACTTTCAAAAAGAAAATTTCAATTTCCAAAAATCGCCCTCACTACCCAACATGTGCCAGATTTTGATAAACATCTGTACAATAATGTCTCTATTCACTAAAATGTCCTTGCTTTCCAAAAATGTCCTCACAGTGAAAACATTTTAAAAATAAAATAACAATAATAGAAATAAAATGTTCGTTGTCAAAAATGTCTTCACTTTCCAAAAAGGTTCTTCCATTCCAAAAAACATGTCAAAAACAGGTCTTTACATTCCACAAGTGTTCCAATTTTTCCCAAAACGTTCTGACTTTTGCAGAATGTCACTTCAAAATATTTTTACAGTCCATAAAATGTCCCCACCGTCTCAAACTCAATCTGGTCCTCACAGAGATGGAAGTGCAATCTCACACACACACACACACACACACTGGGCCAACACACTGAGTGATGTGTGGGCACGAAAAAAGGCTAGCTATCACCATGGCAACGTCTGGGCCCTGTACCAATCGGAGGTCAACTCGATGAGGTAATGTTCTCGAAATCTTTCTGAGCATGTGCGACTCACACACACACACTTTGATAGGATAGTACTGTACATAATGCAGCGCACCGACACACAAACACACACAGATAAATTAGGCAGGATCTGTAAAACATCCTGAGAGCTGCTGTACAATGCAACAACTCCCTGTTACATAACAGTATTCCATAACTCATGCAGCCCAAACACACAACAAAGAGAGACGGAGCACTGCGGCAGCGCTGATACTCTTCCTGCAGCGTGATTGATGTTGCATCACACGAATAATAATGATCCATGAGACATACCAGACCAGTTCTGCAAAACACTGATACAGGTCATTCATCACAGTACCGCACGTCATTCTACATGTTAACTAAAGGTGATTAGGGGGGGGGGGGGGCTATTTGACAACGATGCTAAGAGGATTTTGAGAAACTGTCTGTTGAATAAATGCCCAGATGTGTGGATCTCCTGGTCAAACCTTGACCTCTGTCGTTGAAGGCACTTTAACCCCATCGTACATGACTTAGAGAGCAGTAATGAAGTCAGTGCTCTGACACGGCGGTTACAGCTGATGATAACACCGGAAGCGTTCCCCTCAAGGTAAACACCTTCAGCTCTGTCCGCACGTTTGCCGTAGTCTGTACTGTTAGCGCCGTTAGCACCGTTAGCTACAAGCGGCCATCTTAGGCGTTGAGAGGAAAACGAAATGCTCCCAATCTCGTTATTGTGCAACGTTAAAGGCGGTGTGGTACTGGATTACATTAGAATGACACCTCTAGATATAGTTCAGTCCAGCGGAACCATCGCTAACCATGACCTCAATGCAATTGAATGTAATTGAATTAACACCTCTGTTACAGTGGGTAAAAAACCCTGAACAGTATCGTCATATTAAAAGGAGGTGTTAGGGTTGAATCAACTTCTCATACTGTTGCTTTGTCAGATTCAACACAATATGTTGAATCACTTCAACCACTTGATCACACAGTTATAAATGACCTCAAAACATATATGGCATCAGGGTCCAGTAGAATGCAAGATCAGCCGTGGACAGACAGACAGACTCACACACACACAACCAAATAAATAATCTCCTGGCGGAGGTAATGTAAGATAATAGTGCCAGAGCCAAATATCTTCAAAGAAAAGAAGTGAGAACCAAGCAAACGCAGCTACAAAATCAGAGGGATCATTTATTAATCCAAGATAATTGCTGTTGCAGCTCTTCTGCTGAAGCGACCGTTAGCTTTGACTGCTTTGAAGGCAGGATAAAGAGACTTTACACACAGCCAGACATTTCTTCTCATTACCTTCCATCTCATCTGCCTGTGCAACTCGAACGGGCAATCTGACAACGAGAAGAGACGACAGCAAAGACAGAGACATCTATTCTTACTCCTGTTCGCCCTCCCGTTGTCCTTCCTCACATATCCCATGGCATCGGGCCATCCCCCTCTGCCCTCCGACATTCAAACTAAACTTTTCACACGTGTCGGCACGAATCCGCACACGAGCAACCGCTTTCCATACATATTCCATAGGATCTGTCCATGCCTATCAGACCGCCTACTCTCATGCCGCAACCTTTCTGTCTCAACATATATGTGGGTTTGCGTGTCAAGGCTGCATGCTAACTTCCTCTGAGTGCCTCCATGTCAGCTCCTTTCAGTCAATTACTTTGAGTTTGTGCATATCTTGGGCCCCGTGCTGACCTCCAACACTGCTCAGGCAAGCCAGGTGTGTGTGTGTGTGTTTGTATGTCTCTCTACACTAAATCTAATCTTTATGCCCAATAAACTGCATTGGATTTGCAGAGTTGCTGACGTGCACTGAGAAAAATATCAGTCATAACAATTCCTTTATTTTTCAACGTGGGTCTTATGATCCTGATCTTCTGGATCAAACATTTTAAAGGGAAATGACACTTTTTTCATACATCCTGGGTTCTGACTTTCATCGTTTCAAACATCACTGGTGAAATACAAGTTTACTTTTAAGTCTCCTCCCTCATCACGATGTGAATGTTCATGAAAGAGCGGCATCATATTTAGATCAAGGTATCTTTTATGAGCAGACCCTTGGGAATTATCACTAATATCGTAATTACTAATGATTCATTTTTATTCTAAAAACTAGATATTTGGATTTCCCTCCCTCTGTTCGTACCCTTTGATCCTTTGAAGTGATGGCAGACTGACAGGTTTGGTGCTTTGTGCAATTTACAGATGTGCTCAGGGAATCAACATCCAAACTGTGTTTGAACTGCTACCGCTCACAGCTGCCAACAGGCTGATTGTCTGTTGATTCAACTCCTTATTTGAGGCATCATTATGAACATTTTTTTCCAACTGAGGAATCTTTGTAACCGAATGACTGCAGACTGCTGCTGACTGCTCAATAAATCCTGATGAATACCCACTTTGAATTCTGTCAACTCAAACCTGCTCCGTTACCGCCGTTACACACGTAAGGCTCAGTTGGTATGAACAGAATGCCTCCGAAGCCAAACTGGACCACGGATATTTGTAAAGCACTGTAGAAACTAGCAATCAAAGACACACAGTAGCGGCACTTCTACGTTTTACTGTACCGTGACTTTTTCTTGCGCGCCGGCACTTCTCACAACCTGCCGGTACTCTTTTCTTGAACTTGAAATCTTCTCCTATATCTTTTATTCAGTGTAGAAATTCAGAATGCAATAATAATTGCTTGATATTAATATTCACTTTTGGCCCTCACCAACGACAGGCTGCTCATTTCTAAATACCATGTGACTTGACGCAGTAGTTTGTTAATGGGAAGCTGTCTCAGTTGGTATTCTTCAAACTGTTGCAAAGTTGCAAACATGGAACCACGATGAACCATCGAAGGGTGCTCCAACTAACCAACTCATTTTGGTTTGGTTCATTTAGGCTGGTGTGAAAGCTGTCAAGCTCGAACGGTCCCAGTGCTCTTCATTCTCCCCTGGTGGTCCATGTAGCGTTGATGATGCACCACCACTGAGTGTATGTGTACTTATCTTGGTTGGTTGCAATAAGGCATTGTGAACACAAAATGGACCTGCACTAAAAAGCAGGAAACTGTAAATATAATTTTTCCTTGGTCTGAACCAAGCGAGACGAACTACAGGTATGAGAGAAACATGAATTACTTAAACAAGAGAAAAGTTACTTGAAGGTCTTATTGAACAGCAAGAAACCAACAACAAATCATTGCTGTAAGTGGTCATGAACTCTACCAACATTCAAGAGTGAGAATGGAGACAATGGATGAGGCAGCGACGGATGAAATGCCTGCACTAAATAAACCTTTTTTGAAACACTTTCATGCTTTTGTCCCTCCTCTCCCCTCCTCAGAGTGGAGTCTGAACTCTGATTTTGTGAGCTCCCCGCCTCGCTCCCAAAAAATAAAGTACGGCGTCAGAGCACTCCCTGGTGGTGCCAAACCTGAACTTCAGCAACTCAAACTTGGCAAACTTTTTTTGTTGTCTGAGTGACTTCGGCTCCATTCAGTCGCAGCACACCGACACGACCCGGGTCGTTCTCAGCAGGAGTTTGTACTGGTTTGAATACAAAGAGGAGCGCAGGAGATGAGCCTTGGCTGTTCGTGTTGAGCCACTTGTTGCTCCTCCAGTATGTTACTGAGCAGAGAGCCACAGAACTTAATAAACTGTAAGTGTCGCTGCATTTCAATGCATCCCATCACTCCATCATAAGGGGCAACGCTGGTGGATGCCCTCATACATTTGGTCATCATTCTTTATTAGATAGACTACAGAATTCTGCTGCCTAATATACTGTATGTAGTCTGACGACATTTAAGCACAGTTAACAAAAAGACATTTAACGAGCACGCTATCTGTAAAACAGTGTGCTGCATATTGATACGGTTACAGGCTGGCATGGATCAAAGTGAAAAATGGGCGGACACTGTGCATGTGTTTTATGAACCGTGTGCATTGTGTGAAGTCACACCACAATGTTTAGTCGGTCTTTAGTCAGTCACTTTAACGCTCACACTGTATGGATGAATTGACAGGGCAGGGACGCTCCACGGATTAACATGTTTTATTGCGGGCTCACACTAAACGTAAGCATGGAACCCCCGGTTCGTTTTGTCACTGTCATTTCCAATTGCAGTAAAGGTTATTCAAGCTTGTTTTTTGATGGCTTGAGACTTGGATTGAGACTTGTGCCGTGTCGGAAGAGTTCCAAATCCTGACATTTGCTTACATTTCTGTCCTTGAATGAATCTGCACATTTCATGGAGTATGTACCTGAGTCCAGAGCCTGCCGCAGCTCTGCGGGTCCACTGGAAGCTGGAGGAACTCGATACAGAGACTCGTTGTTCAAACCTGCAGGAAAAAAAAACAGGTAGCGGAAGAGGGAGGAAGTCAGCTGGGTGTTTCCCCTTAGGATACAACAAAAGGACATACAGTAAATCATACTCTACAAATAATGTTAAGTCTTTAATTACAGCTCCAGAATGCTGATGCTGAGTAAAATTGGTTTCGTCAGTTGACGTATCAAATATAAAGCTCCACTTTAGAAATGGAATATTGTTGAAGATTTTTCCAAAAGCGAAATGAGAAGATGGATATCAATCCCATGTCTGTGTGTTACATACAGAGCCAGAGTCAGGCTGTTATTAGCCTAGCTTAGCATAAAGACTGGAAGCAGGGGCAAACTGGTAGCCAGAATTTCAACAATACACATCCAAACACCTCTAAAGCTCACTCATCAACATGCTGTATGTTGTCTGGTCCATCGATGATACAAAATGTAAAGAAATCAGTTTGTGGTTTCCGGGGGAGTTACGTCCTGGAGCTATTTCTCCTTTAACAACAATGCAACAATCCAACAATGCAACTTCCTGAAACCTGGTCATCACATTGAAGTAACCGGTTTCACCATCATGTCTGCATAGAGACTAAAACCAAAACATGTGCTCACTGACCGTATCTGACATTCTGCACTACAGTGTAGCCGGAGAGGCTGCACTAGAAGAAGTGGGTGGATGGATACTACTAGAACTCCCGCTACAGTTGAAAATGATTGTCTTTACAGTCCTGTCTGTGTGCAAGTTAAACAAACAAGATATAAAATGTTCATTCGTGAGTTTCAGGAGTGTAGATTGCGTTTCCCCCGCTTCCACTCTCTATGCTCACCCTGACGTCGGATGTGTACAGTAGTAGTCCTTGAATGAATATGCTGGCTACACATCCGTGTTTCACTTTGTATTTCCTCACCGTGTTTCTCTGCAGCTTCGATGAGTCTCCAAACAGCCACAGGAGCCGCTTCAGACAGAAGCTCCGCCTCCATGCCTGAGAGAGAGAGATTATGTTTTATTCATTTCCATAAACTGTGGTTCCCTTTATGATTTTCTTCGTTCCAACACCCCCAACTATTTATTTGTTAACGATGTACAGTAAAGTCCACAATTAACTTTAATGTGCCATTTTTTAAAACATATTTAAGAAATAAAATCATTATTTTATGTGCTGTTTTGCTCCATAAACCGGTTTCTGCACAAGACAAAATGACACTATAGATTTAAAAAGGGCTGAGAGATCATTATGTCAAATGTTAATTAAAATTTCCCTTGAATTAAATCAATACCAGAAATCATCAGACAACGTTAACGTTAACAGGAAAGATGCTTTGCTCTGCCAGTTATTCCACCTGCAAGACCCTGAGCATGTTTTGAGCAATTTCTACAATCCACCCATCTGAACAGTTGAAGCAGAGTCAGGGTTCCCACGCTTGCCTTGAAAAAAAATTTCCATGCTACCTCCTGATTTTCCAGGTACCATATTAAGTGATGATCTATAGGCCCCTGAAGCTTTCCGCCCCCATCCGCGCCCCCCTCCCCTCACACACACAACCCCCTATACGTCAATGTAATAAGTCAAACACAAACGTAATCAGGGAGAAAATACGTTTTTAGTCAAACATAATTGAGAATGCATTTTAGTTTTGGGGGAACGTCATTTTTAGGAGACAGGACTGCACCATTACACCACCATTACATTTTTCCTCTCGCGCACCCCCTAGAGGCAGCTCGCGCACCCCACTTTGGGAATCCCTGCTCTACAACATGGGATCATCCATTTCTATCTACAGTAAAAGCTGTTCACATGTAAAGCGTTTTTATAAACTCATCTTAATTCTGTGCTCAATAGTTTCATTTTATGACTATTTTACACATCATCCAATGAAATTTTCCAGGACAACTGTTTCAATTTCCATGTAAGTGTTAACTTTTGCTCAGTTTCCATGACTTTTCCAAACCTGGAAAATGAAAAAATAAATGCCATGTTTTCCAGGTACCGTGGGAACCCTGAGAGTATTAGTGTGACTGCTGGTTTCCCCTCCAGGGAGCATGTACTAAAGCCCCAACTACTACTGAACACACACACACACACACACACACACACACACACACACACATTTGCAGTTGGTTTATTTGAAAGACAGTTTCACATGTGAAACGTATTAATAAAACATTAGAGCTGCCGGTAAACTCTATTGCTGGAATTTAAACATGTGGCAGCCCTGCAATGAAATGAAAGATATCTGAATGGCTAAACTGGCTATGGAAATAATCAGATATCTGCATAGATTTCAATATTGTGCATGTGCTGCTGCCTGCAGCTAATTCACTGGAGTGGATGTGAAAAAGGTTAAACATGTGGGACTTTATTACAGCCCACAGGCTGCAGCAGCAGCAGCTGTCTTAACATCCACTATTGGGAATCAATTAGAAGAGAGAAATCCCCAATTAAAGATTTAACAAACCCAGTTCCACAAGCACACTTTCACATGGTTGTGTTTTCACTGTGGGAAGTCACGTACACAACATGACCTGGTATTGAAGTGGTTTGACTTGAGAAAACATTGGTTCCAAGTCTATGACAAAAAAAAACAGCCTTGTTCACCCCTCCAGAATATGAAATCCTTTTTAGCACTCTGACCTTGAAGAGAACCAACCACTGACGCCACCAACATTTTAACAAACATCAGCATAAGTCACAAATTGTGAACTCAAGAGCAATCAGGATTTCCCCTTCATCAGGCTTTTCAAGTAGAGTGGCGGTCGGGGGTGATGCACGGGTCAAACAAATACTGCTGTTCGTGTCATATGTGGAACCAAAGGTCCATAGTGAACTGGAGTACTTTTGTTACCTACCTTGCATACTTATTTCAACCCAAACCAAGATCTTCTACTAGACCTAACAAAGTAGTTTTTTGTTTCAATCCACAAAGTATGTATCACATGGTAGGCACTTCTTACAATGCATTAGCTTTAGAATAAAGAAACTAAGCTCCTCCCCTTCTGGTGCCCCCTATGGGACCTTATTTTGGAAATAAATTGTACATCCCGGTAGGAAACACAGGTATCCTAGCTTCAGTGAGAGATGTCACTTACACAACCTTTAGGTGTGTAGTCATTCTAATAACATATTTTTAAAGTCTTATACTTGCAAAAATAAAATGCAACTTTCTTGAGGTGCGAAATGACCTTTTAGATTGACAAACATCAAATGTGTAATTGATTGCAAAATTCAAATGGGATCAAACAATTATTTGTCTCTCGCCGTTAACTACCGTACATATTATTTCCGAAATAAGGTCCCACGGTGGTCCATCGGAAAGGGGCAGGACTGTGCCCCTCTATAATACATATAACCACTGATGAAGCGCATTCAATCTGCTGATGACATTCAAAATGGGTTGAACAGAAGCAAAGAGAGAACAGGACATCGTCTGCATAGAGGGAGTCCTTCAGACATCTTGTTTGGTCCTGTACATACTACACTGTACATTCTACAGTATGACTGAACAATGGACAAAAGGGTTGGAGTCATCTGTACTACAATGTCTCACAAGGTAAATTTAGCATAATATTCATTTTCACAGCACTATTTGTCCAACACGTTGTGCTCTCAGTAAAAAATACAGTTTTAATTCACTAGTTCCAATCTCTTGCCATTAGAAAGCAGTTGAGCAACTGACAATTCAACTCAAGCCTACCAGGAAAGTGAGGGGCCTTCCCTTTGAGCCGCAGAAAGTAGGGTTGCAACTAACAAGTATTTTCATCATCGAATAATCCGACAATTAATTGGTTTATATTTGGTCAGAAAATAAAAAAAGGTGCCCATCACCATCATCAGAGCCCAAGATGATCTTCAGAGTCCTTAGTTGGTCGAAAACAACAGTCCGAAACACAAAAACACAGAAGTTACTAACCGACATGAAAAGCAGCAAACCTGCACATTGGAGAATTTGGAACCAGCACATAGTTAACATTTTTTGCGAGAAAAAAATTCATCCAATATCAAAATAGTTACACATTTATTTTTTGTGACTAATTAATCAACTAATTGTATCCACTCTAGTAGGAAAGCGTTTTCATGTGAAGCATCGGTTATATATCATTGTTGCTCAACCTTGGATGCAATGAGAGTCGGAAAGTGTTTTCTCGTTATTGCACATTATAATGTATAGCCTTCTACTTTAGTACAGCATCTCTACAAGTGCACCGTTAATAACCTGCTCATTTTTCTTTTCTTTTCTTCCTCAGCCTCGCTTCCCGGCTCAGCTATTCCCTCGCTCTTTTGTTGACGCTCGTGTCGTATCACAAAACACACACTGCCGAGTGACAGTCACACCAAGTTAAATGCAATTTGTCCTTTGATGCTCACACCCTCACACACACACACACACACACACACACACACACACACACACAAACGCATGAGCCAATAATCGTATTAATCTTTTGTCGAGGAAACAACAACAAACGCATATCTGCTGCTTTTACAGGTGTACCGACCTGTATCTGCTGTACCGACTGCGTATTGTATTGTTTCCGGAGTGTGTCTGTGTGCGTGCATGCATGTGTGTGTGAGCAACGAGAAGAGGCAGAGGAAATTCCAGAGATAAAGGTCGTTAAATGTACAGTGCTTCCATTAACGTCACTGTCACAACCCCTCACAGAGGCAATATCTCACCCCGAGGAGAGGAGTGGACAATTGAAAAGACGACGGGAAAAGAAGACAAAAAGAGGATGTGACGAAGAAGGCAAGGAGATGTAGAGAAGAAGAAAAAAAGACAGGAGATGAAAATTAAAAGAGGAAGAGAAAAGAACGAGGGCAAAAGAGAAGAGGACAAACTATGAAAAGAAGAGGACAAACAGACAATAAGAGACAAAGGTGAAGAATGTGAAAAGGGAGACATAAGAGGAGAAGAGATAAGGGGTCAAAAGCCATGAGGACACAATGAGAAAAAAGAGAGAAGAGAGGAATAGCCCAGAGAAGGGACTAAAGAAAGTGAAGAAGAGGACAATGGAGAAGAGAAGTTAGATGAAAAGAAAGAGAAACATCGAAGGGGACAAAAATAACAGAAGAGATGGAGGACACAACAGAAGAGGAGAGAATAAAGGAGGACAAAGGACAAAAAGTGAATAAGACGACAATACTTCAGAGGACATAAAAGTAGAGGAGAACAAAGACTGAATAGTACAAGACAAGAAAATAGAAGGAAGATTGAAGAGAAGGAAGGGGCAATAGAGAAGAGGACAACAGAGAAATACATAAAAGAGAAGACACAAGGGCGGGAGAGAAGAGAAGAAAGCAACAGAGATTAGAGGAAGATAAAAGTGAAGAGGACAGAAACAAAACAAAAGGAAGCGTAAAAAGAAGAGAAAAGGAGGGACAACCGAGAAGACACAGACCAAAACAAAGTGAAAGAAGAAGGAAAACGACAAAGGTGATGAGAACGGAAGAGGACAACATAGAAGGAGAGAAGGGAAGACAAAAGCAAAGAGGACACAAAAAATAGAAAAAAGGAAAGAGAAGAAGACGACAAATTAGATAAATTAAAAGAATAGAACAAAGGAAAAGAGAGGGACGGTAGAAGACAACGCAGAAAAGAGGGGAGACAAAAGAGAGGAGAAGAAGACAAAGGAGAGGAGAGGAAAGAGGAGCTGCAGATAAGGAACAATGAAGCTGAGCACTCCTCCAGCTCTGCAGCACATCAGCCTCCCACCAGCTCCTATAGACGACGTATGGAGCTGCACACAAAGGCACCAACACATTACCACGGCAACACGCACGTACGCACCACATTCACATAACACAGGCGGACACACTCCCATAAACATGCAGTAAAGACTGTGCATTCACAGCTGTGGCTGTGGGAGACAAAGAGAGGGAACTACACAGCGTGTGTGTTTGTCATTGAGGTGTACCGTCATTAAAACATGCTCCATTGCATTATACTGCACAGACCCTATACTGCACTGGCATACACACATTCCACTACTCGCTGTCGCTCCATTCCTGCTACATGAACACAAAGAGACGGAAACTCACATGAACACACACACACATCTGTGTTCCCCCTGCGGACAGCTGTGGTCTCCGATCAGCAGTGTTTGAAAATGATTTATTGACCAGATGAGTTGGCATTATGAAGTAGACACTGAACCACTGCTCTTTTCAATATAAACTGACAATACACACGCACATACTGTACACACACACACACACTTGCAGAAAAACCTGAGCACCAAGATAAGAGAGCAGAGTTATAGATTGAGATGTCTGCATTACATAGATGTAACATATGGTGCCTATGGGGCTCTGCAGATCATATGTTAGGATATTCTCTTGATGAGTAATACATCACATGTCAGTCAAATACTGAAACACAGGGTATAAAAGGGGGAATTCATTTATTTGTTATGTTCACGTGAGATTATAAGCAAGTTTGATCTTCATCTGGAGTCCCTCTGCAGAGGTTTTGAAGTCTCTGATCTTTCCCCTTTTCCTCCGTCAGTCGGGGGGCGGGGGGGAGGGGGGGGGGTCTGCAGCAGGCAGGGTTCATTCCTGCAGTAGGATGGAGTGACAGCAGGGGGCAGCTGACTCCAGCCCTGACTGGACAGCACCTTTTATCTCAACGCTTCTGCAGAGGGACATCCTATCCAGCTGTGAGGGGTTCACTTCTGCCATGTCAGGAGGAGAAAAAAATAGATATGTTCTCATAAAATTACAAATTACTGAAAGGGGCCGAGATCTATTTGACCCAAAGGTAAACCGACTGACTTGTGTACTACACAGTAATTATGTACATGAGAACTCTTTTCAAGTACAGAGGGATTATTATTAAGGACGTCTATCTTCATTTTACCTTTTCTAAAGTTACTACAAGGATGTTTTAGCTGATTATGACTTATTATAACAAGTCTCAATTTCACACTGTTGCATATGATCAACATAATTAAACACAACCATCGGCAAGAAGATGAGCTGTTTCTATAGTTCTTCTTAATGCTCGTCATCTGTGGCACCGGGTCCGATTACGCGCAGGTTCAACCAGAAACTCCTCAGACTCCTCCTGACTGCAGTAACAACTGAAGTTGGCGGCTCCAGCGAGAGGAGTTTCTCCAGCGAGAGGAGTTGCTCCAGCGAGAGGAGGTGCTCCAGCGAGAGGAGTTGCTCCAGCGAGAGGAGTTGCTCCAGCGAGAGGAGTTGCTCCAGCGAGAGGAGGTGCTCCAGCGAGAGGAGTTGCTCCAGCGAGAGGAGGTGCTCCAGCGAGAGGAGTTGCTCCAGCGAGAGGAGGTGCTCCAGCGAGAGGAGTTGCTCCAGCGAGAGGAGGTGCTCCAGCGAGAGGAGTTGCTCCAGCGAGAGGAGGTGCTCCAGCGAGAGGAGGTGCTCCAGCGAGAGGAGTTGCTCCAGCGAGAGGAGTTGCTCCAGCGAGAGGAGGTGCTCCAGCGAGAGGAGGTGCTCCAGCGAGAGGAGTTGCTCCAGCAAGAGGAGCTGCTCCAGCGAGAGGAGTTGCTCCAGCGAGAGGAGTTGCTCCAGCGAGAGGAGGTTGCTCCAGCGAGAGGAGGTGCTCCAGCCTGTCTAAAGGGACACTGGTGCTCGGAAATGCTACCACTTTAGTCCTTTATTATTCCTTCTTTATTACACCTCGTCTCATCTGAGTCCTGCGGTCCGTACTGCACCAAGGCTGTTTTGTCTCAGTCTTAAATTTGTATTAATGTTACCGATGAAATTATCGGGATAAGTGGACATTAACAACTTTACAGGAAGTGTTCATGGACAGTACAGAAGTGTCAAGGACAGGAATTGTAAGGATTATTGCACGGATTATTCTTTTCACCCCCCCCCCCAATTCCCTCTGGATTTCTTTTTTTTCTTCTGATGCTGTAGCAAGACATTTCTGCTGCTCTGTCACAGCATTAAGCGCGAGATGAGGTGGAGAGCTGAGGTGACCTGCAGGCAGCTGGAGCGTGACGACCGTATCCTGCTACCGAAGGCTTGAAATGACAATCTCCTCTTTACCGCTGCTCATATAGGGCCTTTCCCCTTCCTCCTCTTCCCCCTCCCCCCCTGCCTGACAGTCGCTCTACTGTTCTTTGTTTCTTCTCCACTGTTCTCCAGCCTCTCTTCTTCTTCTTTTCGGCTCTACACCAGAGCAGATGCAATTATTTTTGAGGCCTTAAATACCAAAGTTACAGGAAAACGAGAAGTTCTTCTTCAGTTTGTAGATAAGACAAAGATAACTACGGATGCCTTCCATCTTGCAAATGCACATGTTCAATTTTACTCTTGTCTTTACTTGAAAAGAATGTCCTTCATGAGCTAATTCTGCAGCATTACAACTACAACATCAGACATCCAAAGACTGCAGGAAACGCTTTGTCACGTTAGACCACCTTGCTCCATGCTCCTATTTGGTGCAGAGATTACATTTCACAGTAGTTTAAAAAACAATTGAGAGCCAGTTTATTGGCATGAGTGTATTGGCATGCGAGGTACATGGACCTAACCCAACATCACCAGTCCAAATCATAAATATTCATTTTATTGATTTCCAAGGGGCGTTATCAACAGGCGTAGTCCAAAATGCCTTCGGACGTAATTGGATGGACTTACGAGATAGGTACCACGAGATAGGTACCACGAGATAGCGGCTACGAGATAGCGGCTACGAGATAGCGGCTACGAGATAGCGGCTACGAGATAGCGGCTACGAGATAGCGGCTACGAGATAGCGGCTACGAGATAGCGGCTACGAGATAGCGGCTACAACAGAAACATTTCCACAACAGCTGCGTTGGTTAAACGTTTTGGGATTGGCCCGTCAGATCTCACGTTGTTGGAAGTCTGTCCAAAGCGGAGGGGCACCAGATGCATCTGCCAGAGCAATTAAAACAGGAGCTCCTTTTTTTTAAATGGTCAGTTTACAGAAAGAAAAATAAAAGAAATAGATTTTACCACCTCAGCTGTACGCCGTAAAGACTTTAACTGCATCTGAAACTTCTGCAACCCCAATACAATGAAGTTCAGCAGCTCAAAAAACTCAACAGCCGTTCCTGTGAAAACCTTTCACCTTTAAAAGAAAAGTGCTGCTAGCTTTTCCTGCTCATCCCAGTTGGTCCCAACAGCCTGATGTCTCTCCCTCATGTGTGTTGAATCTTAAACAGCGTGCAGCGAAGATCCTCTGCGGTGGCGATATTAGCAGCTAAGCCACCATAAAAAGCCCGGTGAAACCTTGATCCTCCATCTCCTCCTGGCCCAAATCTCCCATAACAACCTCCTGCTCTGAGGAAACCCCGCTTGGCCCCGACAGACACTGTATGTGCTCACACATACCGACACGGACGGATACACGCATACATTAGCATACACATAAGCTCATATGTGGGCCTGGACACTGTGCCTTTGTCACCAAATTCAACTTTCTCTTTAAACGTCTCTGATGGTAAAAAGGCAGATTTACATTCGGGAAGCGGCAACAGTCAGACACAAGCTAAATGCTATCGATGGTGTCTCGCACACAAACAAATGCAAGTCATTTGTCTTGCTTTGTGACCACACGCACGGCCGTGTTGCCCTACACCTACTCAATGTACATCCTAAATGCACATTACATCCGTCTTCCAGGCTGGGAAGCGTCATTTCCACGTTTGATGTGAGGTTCCATCAGTGCTAAAAATACGTTGATGCGTGTATGTATTTCACTTTCCATTGCCTTGACTTTGGAAATCACGTCTGTTGTTTGTCTTTGTTCAGGGCTTCGGGCAAAGAGAAACAGCCCACATCAGTCCACATTAAAGGGTAAGGACGTCAGACAGATGCAGTTACTCATGCCGCGCAATCCACACACTGAAACAGGCACGGACAGAACTTCATGAGCAATAAATAGCATCAAAGGAAAGCAATGTAGAAGCTAAAGGACAGTATACATGTTGTACATCTGAACAAATAGAACCTCCTGCATTCAAGTCGACTTATATCTAAGTTCATGTACTTTAAAATACTGTTGACCAAATTCTAAGTACAAGCAAAACATTTAAGAGCTTTTAGTTTTGTTTAAGAAGTTTAGTTTTCATTGTCTTTTTTTCTTATCTGGCTTTCTTTGCTACATTGCTTGGAGTGAATCTGTCATGGCCTTACGTTTGCATCCTTGTGCATGAGAGATACACATGCAATGGGTGGAAAAATATGATAAAACCATGCATAGAAACACAGTTGTTTAGTGTTGCTAGTTGTAAAAGAAACTCCTGCGGTTCCTTTAATTGTGCATCGTAAACAAATGAAGTCAATGAATCCTTTCAGCTGCATTTTCATTGAAATAAGTAGCTGGATGGCTGCACCGAAATACATTCAACAATCCAAGAGACCTTTTTTTCTTCTGGAAAACAGACAGCGGCAATGTAAGATATGGACAACGTGTGGTAGATGAATTAAAGACAGTGATTCAGGTTCAACCTTTAGAGGGAAAGCCTCCAATAAAGTGTCGGACTTTGACTTTGGGCATCGATGCTGATTACTGTCTCCTATCAACAGTCAGTGTTGTTTCTTCCCTCAAGTCCCTTCAAACGCTTAAGAAGAAACTGCACGTCTGAGCACAGAAAATCAATCTGTCAGAGAAAACATTTTTGTCACATTTTTATTTCTTTGGTCAAATTGTTTTGCTTTGTGAAAATGCAGTTGTAAGCGGAGACCTGACGCCCTGAGCCAGCGTTGCTTCAAGGAGACATTGACACAAGAGAGACAAACGCAAGAACCTTTTGATTTGACCTTTTTCTAAATATGTAGCTGTGTTCTCTTCTCCTAGACATTAAATATCTCACGGCATTTATTCTGTCGCTCATTACATCTTCCACGAATATTATTACGAATAATATTAAAGCAGTTAATCACTGAATGCATTTGGTTAAAAGCCGACTGAACGTTGACCCTCGTATTTAGTCCGACACTCTCTGTGACAGGCAGCGACCCTACAGAGCCCCTCTAATTCATCCTCTTCTTTCCTTCCTCTCATTCATCATCTCCGATAGATCCCCCGCCTCCTGCTCCTCAGCCTCACACTGGCACCAAACAACATTCTGCTCAACAGGGTCTTGAATACATTATTAATGGCACTTGTTAGGACATGCCACAGGCTTCGCATTCATCGTCTCACAGACTTTTCCCCACAGCAAAGTTACTTTGTCTGCTGGGCAGGTAATGTACAGTGGCTTTATCAACAGCTGCCCTGACCCTAACCCTGGAAACAGAGCCTGAACATGTGGCAGAAAACCAAAACAATTAGCTATAAGGGGCTAAAAGGCACTGTAGAGGTATACCAAAAAAAAAGAGCTTTTCTTCTTACATGCAATCACATGTAAGAAACAACAAAAGGTTTGTTTTAGAGGGTCAGCTCTCGCCATTAAATATTAAACTCATTTCAAACACCAGCCAGTGCAGGTTCGTTCTTCTCCTTCCCAAATGAGACTTTCTACAGCATCATCACCATGTCCTGCCTGTACACCTCATCGAAACTCACATTGCGCCTCAATCACCGATATGTTCTCAGAGGTAAACACCCCACCAGTCCAAACAAAACGGCCTTAGACTCTAGGGCTGTGTGCACAAAGGAAATCGAAAAAGCAGTTGAGACAATAAAGGCCAAACGAGGTCTAAGGAGGGTGGAGAATCTTTTGAACAGTCTTCAATAGCTCTGAAGTGGAGGTACTTCTGCAGGAAGTGAAGGCCAAACGAGGCATCTTAGTCGCGCTGGGAGTGCAAAAATAAATAACAGACTAAGATGCACAGAATGCTGTTACTGATGAAGTCAAAATGAAGATGACGTAAAAGAAATAAAACGGTTTGAGGCAGAAGCATCCGGGGTTACCACCAAAAAGATAAGAGTTAACAGATAAATCCTAACAATGCAAAGTAACGAAAGAAATTAACTCAATTAAGAGATTTGCACTAACATCTGGATTCTGGTAAACAGATGGAGACATGTTCAAACCCAAATCTAACCTGAGAGCTAAGGTTCAACAGTGCAGATGAACAGTGAGTCATTTCTCAAGATTATGGTGAGTTAGACCCTTCATTTTGTTGACATTAATGAGTGTGTGTGTGTTCATGCGTTTGTGCATATTGACTTTTTTTTTAATGCTTGCATGCAGGCACACGGCTTATGCATTCTACTACTGATTTCAATATGTGTGTGTGTGTGTGTCTCCCCTGATAGCACACTGGCCCTTGATGCCGTGAGATGTCTCAGTGGCCTTTATCGATCCGTTGCTCTGTTTGCATTCCTTTAGGAATAAACTCTACATCACTCAGATCAATGAACATTTTGTGTGTGTGTGTGTGTGTGTGTGTGTGTGTGTGTGTGTGTTGTATGATCATTTTACTGCAGGCTTAAGTGATGACATCAGGAGATAATTGCCCATCATAGTGGATTGCATGCATAGCCACGTACTACATTTGTGCCTGTATACTTGTGAGGACCTATTTCCTGGCCCCTAACCCCGACCATGAGCGAATTCTAATATTAACCCTAAAACCAAGTCTTAACCCTAAAACAGACAATTCAAGGTGTAAGGAGGCCAACATGTCTTTTCAAATATTTCCCCTCTGCTCTGATTTCCTAACATGTCCCTACTTTACAGAAATGTCCTCACTTTTCTAAAATGTCGACTTTCAAAGATGTCCTCACTTTTCTGTGGTGTTCACACTGTTTCCAAGCTTTCCAAAACGTGCTCACTTGCCAAAGTTACCCTCCGCTTTCCAGGAATGATCTCACTTTTGACAAGTTGTTCTTACTTTCCAAACATGTTTTGAATAAAGAATGTTCTGTTCTACAAAGTGTTCTCACTTCATAGAAACATCCCCACTCTCGAGGTTTTGGTCCCCACAAAGACATCAGAGGAGACGCGATGACACAAATACAAAACAGAAGACGACAAAGAAAAGAAGCAACGCTGTGTGCGTTTGGCTCCTGATGCATTTGTGGCATGAAGCATGACGCTGGCTGCCACACTGACCTCTGACCTTTGCCGTGTGTTTGTGTATGCATGTGTGTCACACATAAATCCAGTCAATTTACATGCATGCAGCAGCTGCCCGTACATTTGAATATCTATGGGTGCGTATGTGATTTTTAATACGAAACACAGAACGCAGTGTGTGTGTGTGTGTGTGTGTGTGTGTGTGTGTGTGTGTGTGTGTGTGTGTGTGTGTGTGTGTTGTAAGACCAGACCCAACTCCAGCCTCTGGCACAGACTCCGGTTATTTCTGCCTCAAGCTTTTGCGTTTGGCTGAACTTGTTTTCTTTGGTAAACTCCCATCATGCCTCTGTCTTTTTGTTGGCCAACAACTGCGAGACCAAACTAGAACACAGTGACACAACCAACCAGAGAGACAGCCAAGGGGCCGAGCCCAGAGTGAGGGTGAAACACAGGCCACAGGGTGTGTGTGTGTGTGTGTGTGTGTGTGTGTGTGTGTGTGTGTGTTATTGTGGAAATTCTTTGTTGTTAACACAGCCAGCCATGAAAAACACAAAAAATGCCCCCCCAAAAAAATCCTCACCCGATATAGAAAGTTTTTAATTGGAAACTAAACGCATATTAACCTGCAGGTGACCAAAGCAGCAGCATTGAGGTGAAACAATCCCTTCTGGCTACACTGTCCATGAAACGGCAAGTGGAGCGCTAATTGATTCTACATAATGTTTTTCCTATAAAAGCTCTAAGCAATGGAGGCTTGATATTTATTGGCATGTACGCGCTTCATCCCACCGCTCGCCAAACTTCTGACAGCCAGCTCTCTCACAAGCTAGGCCTATCATAAATAATGAAACGGCAAACAAGCTAAATATAAGTGATCCGGCTAAACTCACATTATTACACGTAGCAAACATTGATATTGAACAGTTCAATTTATATTGCACATGAATGAATTGTCAGTTTTAGTTTTAGTGTTTTAGTTTTTAGTGGTTCAGAATAGAAATCAGGTCATTTTTTGAACTGTTTTGACCATAGTCTATGTTTGTGAGTTGTCTTCAATAGGAACCAGTGGGCTGGGAGCAGAGGGCCACGAATAGGGAAGGTAAGTCAGAACCTATTTAGCCCGACAACCACATTGTTGATTTTGGTCTTTTCAAGGGATGTGGTGAATACAAGAAAATTACACTGTAGAATAAAACCAGTGTTATTCTTTAAGTCAAGGATCTGAATGCTTCCTACACCATTAATGGTAACCACACAGAGGACAAAGAGCAAGAGAGAGGAATCCATGCACACAGTAATTGCCACCGTTCGGGATTAGAGTGCAGAGACCACAACCTTCCTGTTAAATTATTCCTCCATAACATACACTGTGCTGCAGAGCGTGCGTGTGCATACACAATCTCACATCGCCTCCCGTGTCCCATTTGTCGGTATTATACTTAAGAGCTGGTGCGCTTCCACAAATGAACAGAAACGCGGTAAAACGACATCTCAACACTTTTCCACTCTCGAAAATCCCCATCAGCAGATTCCTGTTGTTTTCATGAATACAAATGTGCGCGGCGGCCATCAGCCTTTAACCGTTTTCACTCACCTTCCGCAGAAGCAGTAAGCTCAGAAGGACTCTGACACAGCAAAAGACTTATGTGTTTATGTGGAGGGTGCAGGCTGGCCTTCAAGGACAAATGAGAAGATGTATGCAGTATTTCTCAAGAGCGCTCTCTGCAAGTGCTCTGAATGTAATATGATGTACGCTCCAAGCCAGGAGAGGGAACAAAGAGGAGATGCATGGGAAAAGGAAATGAGAGGGGGAAAGATGAATCAAGTGAGACGGGCGGGAAAACAGAGAACACGAGGCAGAACATTGTTGTTCACACACAAAATACATGTACGCACAGGCAGACACATGTTGGTATTACTGTACCTTAAAGGAAAAACGAATGGATTGTTTAGCTGTTGAACAAAATTGTAACTGACGTCTGAAATTCGGAATAACTTTGTGTTTAGAAGTCGTCCCTTGAAGTTTCGGGAATGGAGACGTAACTTTAAAAAAAAAAAATGTCTCTTTCTCTCTCCGATATGGAATCTGATCCGATATATTTACTAAAATATCTAGTTCAACAGTGTGGCTCGTTGATGTGGTTTTGGTTTTTGGGAAACAATAGAGCGCTGGGGCACAGAGGGAGAAAGTTAGAATGTCAGACTTTGGACACACAGACACATTCATTGTTCCATAAATATGGCTATTGAGCGCGTGCTGGTCTCACGCACACACCCCCCCCCCCCAACCCACACACACACACACACACACACGATATGTCGGTCTTTATGTTGGAACGAAGTCTATTAATGGAGGCGAAAACAAGACAAATCTCTGTCTGAGATAAATTAACATAGATATATATGTATATATATATTAATATTACTGATGTTAATTTGTACCAAAATAGTTATTTCCGTTTTTCTTGTATCTCTTTATTGTCTATTGTGTACAGAGGGTGGTGTTTAATTTAACATTTATTCACATCATTCATTATAATAAAACTCACAAAAGTCAGGGCAGCAGTTCAGAAGTTTCTTGCAGGTGAAAGTTCTGTTACTTTCCTCTTGAGGCTCTCTGTCCAACATTTTCTTTTTCTTTCTGTCTGCAATTCATTTTTTTTTAATTTTCCCAATTCTTCTCCTCGTATTAACACAGTCCTCGTTCTCTCTGTCTCAGCACGACGGGACAATGACAGATTGCTGTTGACCCCCATCACACCTCTCTGACCCCGTCACGTTTTTCATGAAGGCTGGAGACCAGCAGGAGAGACGCAGAGAAGGCAGAGTGCAGCCCGCTCATCTCAAAGAATTAGTGGAATCAGCAATATGTGGCACAAAATGAGAATTAACGCGTGTTTTCCATCCACTACTGGTACAAACAAGTACCATCGTAGCATGAAAACACGAGGTCAAGCCTGCAGAGTCGCTCTGTTAAATGCGGCAGCAGTTCAGCACCTTGCTCGAGGGCTAGATAGTTGTCCAGACAGGTTCAGAAATGCAAGACTTCTGGTTGTGCAACAGTTTCTCTGGTCTCACAATACGACACATCATGTTGCCATAATGTGATCAACAAGTCATGACAAAAGGTTGTCTAAAGCTGGAATAATAGTTCCCATGTACATGTAAACTTACATTCATTTATTATTTTCTCCAAATAAGATGTTTGGAGAGGTTTGAAAGGCATTTTTGCATGGTATTGAAATTCAGGTATCAGGTAGTACGTTGCGTTACCGGGCACATGACTGGATCCTTCTTCTGTGCAATTCCACTGAAATGGTTTTAGATCACCAACGAACACAGACTGCGACTCTACCTGACATGAATCCAGCACGTAGCAGGAGGCCGTTACACCCGCTTCTCGTCGGTTCACTTCATTTACATTTCCCTTCCCTCCAACCTCGTACAGTTAAAGAGCTCCAGCAGCTTTCCCGTGGACTGAATCACCCCCAGGCTGAGCTGTGGATTCATCTTTTTAGGGGCCTCCTCTGGCTGGCCAATGGGCCATTCAATTGAGAGTGAGATAGATGGATAGAGAGGACGGAAGAGCTTCATTGCCCTCTCAGCGGGGAAGCAGCACAGCAGATGGAGTCATCTGTGCTTAGCGGTGTTATTTCATTATTTAGTTATATTAGATATTCATAAATGCATGTCGAGATCAAATACACACACACACACACACACACTGTAAAACAGAGAGCACTTATAGAGCCCATACATCCTCCACGGCTGACTTCCTCTAAATGTCTCTCTGCAATACTGTAAAATGATTTCTTTTGAAATGTTCAGGAATTTTGGATAAATGCAGTAGATTTGTTTTTTCATCAAACTAAGTGCATTAGTTCATGAGAAAATTACAAATGGACCCATATTTTAACGGAACAGTGCATAGTCCAAACCCAAAAAAAGAAACACTTGGTGCCTCACACAGTTTTTGAGATATTCTGCCAACAAACAAGCGTCGGCAGGTTTTGTTTCATCAACAGTAACTAAGGGGGATAGGGCAACTGTGTGGGTCCACATTTTCACAATAAATTCCACAAATAGTTTTTGTAAAGAGCTTTGAACTTTGCTCAATTGATAAATGTGTCTTATTTTTCACCTTTGTTTATTCTTCAACGTCCGACTGAAATTGCGTCGCATGTTTCTTATTTTAATTCCTTGCTGAAGCGTACAAGTCTATACATCATGTCCTCTTTTCATTTCCACTTCCTATAATTTGGTTTGATCACAGTGACCCCCGTCTCTGTATTAACCAGCTTGAAGGCAGTTTGCTCAACATAGAAAGAGATTTTTCTTGAAACTGTATTTGCATAAAGCAGTAATAGTCACAGTTCTTATCTTTGGCCAGCGGCGGCACTGACAAAGAGCCAGACAGCAGCCTAACCCGCAACATTAGCATTCCAGTTAATGCCTCCTTCTTATCTTCAAACATGGACAGATGTCTTACGTTGCATGTTAGCTTGCTGGAAAATGCACCGGCCTAGTAGTGCACTGCTCTGTCGTATACAAATCCAAAAATAAATAAGAACTTGACATATTTGACTGTAAAAACTGTTTAGATTGCAGTTGGACTTTTGGTTTTGTCTGAGCGTTGATGAAAGTGGCTCTGCTTTCCTCACTGGGACGATGAACCTTTTTCATATCGCTCTCCCTCTCTTTCCCAGCTGTCCTTTCTCACGCCACATATGTTCGCCGGCTAATTCCTCCCCTGTAGTGGCTACTGAACGTAATCACCCCTTCAGTGGAGATTAGACAAAGTGCTCCCTCTCCCTCCGTCCAGCAACCTTGAGGACCAGAGGAGCGCTGAGCCCCCTCCCTCCCTGCTCTCATTAGCTAATTGAAATGACTCTGGCTGGCAATGGGAGCAATATGTCGGCCTAACGAGGGAGCTGTTTGGAAGTGATTTGGGGGGCAGACGCCGCGCTCCGGAGGAACCAAGCAGACCGTAAAAAAAAAAAAAATGAAAGGATTATCAGGAAACACATTTCAGGTGCAGCCAATTCACACTCTAATCCCTTCTTTCGTGGCTTAAAGTCCATTCAAAGGGGGAGATAGTGAACTTCACCACAGCACAGAATGCCAGATAAATCCTCCTTGTAGGTGTTTTCACCTTTAAAGTCCTGGACTGTTTATCCAACAGCTCATATGAACTTTAAACTTGTTTACACGAAACATTTCATTACATTGCATCGAATGCAGAGAGGAAACATCACCATCTAAAAACCTTTCAACGCTTTAATATCATCACAATACAGGTGGGGACATCTTTTTAGCCTGAACATTAACGGCTGAATGTCAAATGCCAGTCCTAACCTGAACTTTACCTCGTCATAATTCTAATCTTGCACCTAACCTCTATCGTTCCCCAGATGCAACTCTGTCCCTGCTCCATCCTACATGAAACTAATTGATGAACCGGTTTTTTGTTGTACAAGCAAACTGAATAGATGTTTATAGCTTCATGATAATCAATCTGGCAACAGACACTTTACTTGTGAACTCATTAATCACAGTACACAGTATACCTCGCCATCTTCATCATCTCCACCAGAGGGATAGTGCCATTGCGTGCGTGCCATTGGTGTCTAGTTGGGGGGTTAGCCAATTGTGGGTTGTATTCATTTAATCACACAATACAGCGGCGGTCGTTGCGGACACACCAGGTGGAGATTTGCACTCTACTGAGTGCACCTTTCTAGTTTTATATCTGCATTCCCTTAGCGTTGTATGACGTCCCGCTATAAACCTCTAGAACCCTCAGACAGAAAGATATGAATTGGCTCTGACTGTATTAATACTGTTCGGCAAGCAAACACTTGAACCCAACTTGATTGAAATCACTGAAACCGTCTGCAGCAGCACTGGGGTGTGTGTGTGTGTGTGTGTGTGTGTGTGTGTGTGTGTGTGTGTGTGTGTGGTGTTACACTGCCATGCTGGCTAAGACAGACACTGAAGGATGGAATGAGGGAGAGCTGCAGGAAAGTGGAGGAAAAAGCAATTAAAGCATCTTCCCTCATGCTCGCTGCTCACCTGGTCTCGTGGGACGGTACCAGCACACCACACACACACACACACACACACACACACACGCACACACACGCACACGCACACCAGGGTAAAATGAGCTGATTCGCGGTGTCAGACAGGTTTATTAGGTCTGTGTGGACAAATGTGTGTGTCTGTCAGTGGTCACTGTCAGACGTCCGCCGCATGGCGAGCAGCACAGCTGGGTCATCGTGTTTATAATTAAGATAAGACTAAGAGGCTGCCGCTATCGCTCCTCTTTCATTTCCATCCTCTCCCCCCTCTATCCTCCTCTCTTTGTCTGCTGCTCCTTCTTCTCCCTCCTTCCCTCCCTCCCTCCCTCCCTCATAGTCTTCCCATTTCTCCCAGTCTTCTCCCAGTTGGCGGTTACTACAGTTACAGGTTACCTCAGACAGGTTACACCTTCTCTGATCACCAGAGTGAAAACTTAGAAACCTTCAGCTTGAGAAGCTGGTTGTGTATGTGACACTTACAATAGAGGAGAGGAGACGACGAGAAATGAAGAAAAAAAGATGACGCGATAAAGAAGATTTTGAAAAAAGGGCAGAAAGACAAAGAAACAAAGAATGATGTAAATAATTAAGGAAAAAGGCAGAAAAGAAAAATTACAAAAGACAAGAAAAACAAAAGAAAATACAAACAAAAAGAAAGAAAAAGACAGAAGAGAACAAAGATGAACAAAAGCGAGCTGGACGCTGGGAACCTGCAGAAAGTCTCAGTGATGTCCCTTAAGCCTGCACAAATCAATAGTTCCGATGCTGAAATTGAATCAAATGACTGTGCTGTGTGCACTGCTGAACCCACTGAGAATGCCAGCTGGTTTGTTTTGGCATTAAGTTGTCAATCACAAAATGACAGACAGGTTGAAGCCAAAATTAGACTTTTCGCGTGCTTAAACTGTGTTTGGCACATTTCTACTTGGTCATAAAATGCAGCTTTAAAATATCCTGTACATTACTTTGTATGCCATACACTGTATATGTAGAGTGTGCACTACAGTGGTACATCTGTGGGGCTGTTATTATGCCTGATTTATACTCCTGTGTGTGTTTAGCTGGCAGATGCAGGCACCTCTGGACCCGCTGATTTCAAATCCTTGACGAGGCAGTCTTTGATTTATTTGACCGGTGTGGGTCAATCGTTTGGTCCAACACAACTCAATGGCTGGAAAAACAAGCATGGAAGAGTTGGATGATGAGGAGCTCCTGTACGTAGAATCAGTAAGATTGTGCGGAACTCCCATCTACCGGTTCTGATGTCCAATCAAACATCTGGGGCGTCCGCAGTGCCCGACTCGTAGTCACATGTTCGGGAGGACAACCTTCTCTGCAGCTCTGTGCAAGCTTTTGTGCAGAAGTATAAACTAGGCATTACGCACAGCAGCTCTTAATCTAAATGCTATTGACCGGCACTAGGACCTGGAAGTTAAAGAGGAAGAATATACAAAAAACAAAAAAGCATATTCCAGATAACATTCAGCCACCTTATAAACTGATAAACACTAATCCTCTCGATTTGTTTTCCAGCACAGTGGCTTACACACAATGCCAAATAAATCCTGTGTATTTCTTCACCCTGAAGAATTGCATTCTTTGTCTGGTTAACAGGGACGAACTTTAAAATGGGTCACAGCAAATACCGCCGTATTGCTCAGATTCCTTGTGTTAAATCACAACAAGTGAACGAGCTTTTAAGGGCATTTTAATTACACAACCCATTTTTAATTCGTTGCAAAAAATACCCTGAAAACCTTTCGACACAACCCGCAGTGCTATGCGCAAGGCATTCTCCTCGCTGCAGTCGTCGTCATAATGACATGACGCTCCTACAGTTCACACTGTGAAGGGTTTTGTGAAGGATCCGTGAGATCAAAGCCAAACACAACACGCTCTCATTCCATCACAGACGCCCGGCAGCGGGATTTGTACTCTCGTCACCACGCAGAGGCGGCATGGTACGAGGGTCAGACGAGTAAATGGAGGCGTTTGCCGCCGAAATGATTTCCCCGACTCGCTAATTGGCTCAGCTTGTCCACGTTGAGGGCATTCAACTCACATAATTACTGCCGGGGCTTGTCAACCAACGACAAAATGGAATTTGTGACTGAATGTAATTATTCCCTGGAAACTGGAAGCGCCGCAACTATTTGACTTTGTCACTTTGATAGCAGTTTTTTTCTCTCTTTTTTTGACGTGTTCGTTTTACGTCCGCCACGCGTAAATCATCCACCGCTCGCCTCGACAAACAAAGAGAGGCCAAAGGAGCATGAGAGCGCTCCCCCTCATCATCCCTCTCGCCTCATCCTTCCTCCCTCTCTCCGCACAGCTTTCAGCTGGGTGATTAATGAAACATGTAACTCATTTATCATCGCTAATGTCACTTTCCTTAAGGCCTGATTTTAATGCTGACCTCGTGGAAAAGACATCTCCGTGGAAGAGAAAGGGGAAGGAAAAGAAAAGAGGGAGAAGCAGCTTGCAGCACAACCTTGAAATGTCTGTCCCCTGTCATATGTGAATGTGTGTGTGTGTGTGTGTGTGTGTGTGTGTCTGTCCTAATGGGGTGATGTTGGACGATTAAAACCATTAGCGTTGATCTTCCCGTCACAGGCGCTCGTTCAACTCTTTAGCTTTTGATTCAGTTCAGAAGTCTCCTCAGAATCTTTGCCCCCATTATTGACTTATGTTGTCAGCGGGCCACTTCACACTCAATGAGTGTTCACAGCACATTGTTGAACGTGTACCACTTTACGACTCCGTTTACATTGCAGCCGATCATCTTGTGAACCATGCTGCCGTGTCTTCCATCACTCTTGCATTTTTTCTTTATGATATGAAACTGGAAAAGTCAGCTCTTTTAGTGTCATTTCATAGAGAAAATTCATCAAACCTTTTTTAAAGAGGGGTGTTGCATTCTTTAATATCATTATGAGGACATTTTTGAATACAATAATTAAAACACGACCACGTATCGACACTGTGACATGTGTAGTTCAACCCTTATTTTGACTCGTAGGGGACACAATGAGCAACAACAACCGTCTTTTACAATTGTGCAAGGTTTTACAAAAAATATGTACACACAACTATTGCATGGGAAAATAACACGCATCAATCCAAATGTCTTAAAATATAGGGTGCATTTAAAAATTGTCAACAATTTGATAAACGTTATAGAATATCACACTTTTTTATTCCACACTATCTGAAATGTACACGTTACTACAGTACATGTGGGTAGTGGCGCGCATTCCAGCTCTGCTCTCTGGTGTGTTGGCGCTCTGGGATCCTGGTAATGGAGTCAGAAAGACTCTAACACCCTCTCTCTCTCTTCCTTCAGTAACACCTGCCTCTGTGTGTGTTTGTTTCTCTGGTTATTAAGCTGCTGTCAGTGGGTGGTATGGCGCTCCATCCATTAACACTGAGCACCTCTGGGCCCCTGGCCACCCTCTGTGTACACACACACACACACACATACCAACACACAGACACACACAGGGCCACAGGAAGTCTTGTGGTACATACGCTGCTCTGATGGAGGGCATCTTTTGCATTACTGAGGTCACCGTCCACCTGCCTGTGTGTCACAATCACACATGGACCGTACAGTGTACACGGCAGCAGCACACGATGTAAAGCGCAGACTGATGCATTTATGAGCAATAAAGGGGTGAGCTGGGCTGCTTCACACTTTTTGCTCTTAGATTTCTTCAAATAAATGTATCTATTGAGATTAAAGGGCCAGTGTGTAGAAATCTTTTGTATTTTCGTTACCTTAGAATGAGCAGTTGGTATCTGCGGTTCCTCTTCACTGAGTCCACTATGTTGCACCGCCATGTTTCTACAGTAGCCTAGAACAGACGAGCGCTGGCTCTAGATTGGGGCATTGGCCACCGTAGTTCTCTTAAACGCTTCCCACACAGGAGAAGTTTCAGTTGGTTGCAATCTGCAACCTCGCCGCTAGATGCCGCCAGATACTACACACTGGCCCTTTAAGATCAATATCTTTCACACTTCTAATCTTTCATACTTCAACTTTGATTTAAAACATTATGTCTTACCTGAATTCCCGTTTTAGCTTAATACGTTTGCAAGCTGACAGTGTTTGAAACATTTCCCTCTCGATCAAAGTCGCAGCTAATAACAAAGATGCCAAAAAGCCTAATGTGTGTACTTCCCCCTATGAAACACTCAAATGTTTATTATTTTTTAAATTAAGTGCGATTGCTAAAAATAACAAGTTTGACATTTGTTACAAAGTTAATTTTTCTGGCTGAAAGAGGCACTGCGACATTCGGCCCCGGTCTCCCCTTCATGTATCCACAGAGACACTTGTATTACTAACAGGAGGACCTTTGCACATTCTGACAGATGTTGGCTGTTACACGGCACGCCTGTAACAGTTTTACCGCACTCACACAGCGTTTCCACAAACGCTGAAGTGTCCTCGTCTTTCAGTGAGAAAGAGCTGAAAGTCAAGTGATATAAAGCAGAGAGAGAGGAGAGTGCAGGGCAGCATGGGACAAAGAAACAGACGACGCTCACAAGGTTCGGGCAACATCACAGGGTGGAGCAGAGACGTACAGTGTACCGTATAAAGAGATAGAGCGGAGTGAAGCTGGTAAGATTAAATATAACATGATCTATTTGCTTTGCTATTGGTGATGGGATCAAATAGTGGGGACGATTGTACAGCAGAAACCTTGCAGGGTGCACACACACACACACACACACACACACTCTTTCTTTGTCTCCGAGGCAGGCAGACAGTGAAGAAATGCGAATGTGTGCCACCTGAAATCTGATCACTGTATGTGTGTGTGTGTGTGTGTGCGCCAGTGTTTTTGGAGGCAGAAGATCTTGGACATCAAACATTTATGGCGGTTGGCCGTGGCATCGGGAGCTACATGTGTGACAGCAGCAGGTGAGGCTTCAGGAGGAGAGCGGCATGAAAAATGGATGAACCATCTATTCTGAGAAAGAGATAAGGAGGCCGGGAGGAGGTGGAGGCAGGCGAGGGAGGGGGGGGGGGGGTCACCTCCTACGTGTCTGTGCATGTACTATGTGTGGGAGGATGTCAGTTGTCTACCCTTGTGGCAACCAGTTGGGAGTTTCACACCTTAAGGTGTCAGAGGATGCTGCTGCAAAGAGAGGTCAAAGTGTTGGTGGTGGGAAAGTTAGTGTGGGTACAAGCTGAGGGTCAGTGTGCTCTCTCAAAGACCATTCCTTTCATCCATCTTTCTGAAGACCCGACACTTGATTCTGAAGGGGGTTTCTGTTAGTACCCTATCATATAAATAACTTTTACTGCAGTGAACGGTAGAATCTGAACGCGCCATTTTATCAACCTAGACGTAAACTGGCGTTTGAAACTGGACCTGAACTTCCTTTACCGAGTGCAGTGGTGCTCAACCTTTTACGGGCACACAGCAGAATAATGAAGTTAGTGTTCAAAATCAGAAAATGCATATTTTTTTTCTGCTTATTGGTATCTAAATGTGTTGGCATATGACGACTTGAAGTCCTACAGTTAAGCGAAAGGGTGGAATGAATATGCTTAAATTAAGAGGCGGGTGTGTAGGTGCGGCGCTGTCCACAGTGCTGAAACACACTCAGTAAGTCTGTTCTGAGGCAAAGTATATCACTGGTACTAGTGATGTAATGTTTAAAACATTCCCCAGTCTAAAATACGTTATTTAATTTGTATTATTTGACTTCCACCTGGCGACCCCTTTGAGGGTCCCGACCGTAATAGTTTGGAGGATAAATCGTATTCTAGCTATCGTCATTACTGGTGATCAGACAAAGAGGTAGAACCCAGCCAGAAGAGTCCAGAAACCGAACTAGGTTCATCCCCACCTGTTGAATAACCGGGCTTCTCATTTGAATATGTCATGACCAAAACCACAATACTACCGCATGGAAATATACAGAACATCGGAGCACTCCGGGTAGCATATTCACAAAACTGATATAGGACTCATCCAGGTTTACAAGGACAAACTGATACTTCAAAAACCTGATCATAATCTAGCTGCTAATGCTAATCATTTTTACAGTTTTAGCTGATCTTACTTGCCCTGAATCAATACTATTGTCTTTTTTATTGACTCTTTTGTGTAGCAAACCTTACAACCCTCTTTGGAAAACAAAGCTTATTATCATTCTAATCATTCCGTCCCTATCAAAGTTTCATAGTTTCTCTCAATCACAACATGAGGAGTGATTAAAAACCCTGACTTTCAGCTTTACCTCCACATCGAATGTTTTGGTTAATCTGAATTAAACGGTTTGTTTTTAGACCCGGGTTTTTCTTTCTATACTGTACATTCTGCTGTGTGGAGGCACACACAACATGCAGGTCTCTGTGGACAGTATGCGCTCTCACGATATGTGCATCTTTGAAAGTACGCCCATGTGTGTTTGTGCAGCTGAATATCTGCAGGCTAGCATCTCCAGCTGAGCCCCTCTCTCTCAGCAGGGGGGGGGGTCTCTGTGTGCATCCTTTTTTTTCCCCCTCCGCTACTTAAAGGGCACAAACAGCCCTGAAACCTGAATGTTTTCCACCAATATGGTTGCATAACGCATTCAAAAGTAATAATAATAATGACCGATTTTTTTTTCTTTTTTGCCAATTGAGAATATTTTTTGCTCTCAGAAACAAAGATCGTGACTTGAACTGAAATGACCATTTTCTCATTTAGCAGTAAAACACGTGTTTTTTTGAGTATGAAACCATCAGTCACAACTTGGTAAACAAGTGAAAAACATTTTGAGTGGGTCTGGGTGGGTTCCACCATCATTGTATTACAGAACAGTGCTTGGCAAGAATGTAGAGTTTCCTATTAAATCGTAACGTGGGGGAGTTAAATGAAATTCTGCTTCAGGGTACAGCAGGCTTTAGCCGGCCCTGCATCAGTTAGCATTGCACAGTTAATCATGTGTATTTGTCCTCTAATGAGTGAAACCTCGTATGCAAACAGTTTCTAAATGTCTCATTATCAGTATTACGTCTGCTGCATGCAGAGTCCGAACTGTAATTACAATATTAAGTGCTGGAATACAGTTGAGGTGCCAGGAGGCCCGATCAGCAGAGGGAGAGTGAAGAAAGGGAGAAAAACATGCAATGGTCAGTTTATCAGCTGCTAATTCATATTTTTTCTTTTATTTGTTTCTTCAGAGTGAGATTTCTCTCTTTTAGTTCTATCTATCAGCAAAACGCCTCTTCTTGTTATTGTAAATCATGTGGGGGAAAAAAACTAAAAACTTAGAATTATTAGAAACTAGAAATAAAAGAGAGGAGAGGAAAAGAGAAGCAAAGTAGAAGTGAGATCAGCCAAAGTGCCTCAAATCAAAGGACTCACACTGCCATTCCTTGTTTAACCTTTTAACTTGAGTTTGTTATTCTCTTTATTCATATAGTCATGTTGAAGCATATTATTTTAAACTTCATGCGTTTCACTTTTGCTATATTTCTAGATTTTGGGGTGAAAGGTGCCTTAGAACATTAATTACGTCGGACGGACGAGGTGTCAACACTTAAACACCTGAAATTTTCATCAGATTTTTACAATAAGGTTGGTGGTTTAAAAACAATGTTTGACTGCACGGCATCATTTTGTAAAGACGGAGTCACCAGCTGGTCAGTGGAATATATGATGCTTCATGGAGTACTCCAATGATTTAGTATTGTGCTTCCACATAGAGTTGTTCTGATACTACCTAAATTGTTGAATCGGGTATCGGCTAGTACGCGAGTTGTGTCACTCGCTACCCGATCCTTACGTCCTGCCCGATCAGTACTGCACATGTGCCACTCTTAAAAAAAGGTTCGAGGGTTGGCACTAGTGCTGCCAATTTCAAACCACATTGCATTTGTTCCTATTTTACCGGGTTTAACATGAACCAGGATTAACCACAATGGTAGCAATCACATCACTTTAATTCAGGATTAGTGGTTCGTTTTTGACCCACTGGCACCCAGGCGTTAGTGAGTATTGGCCGGTACGCAAGTCAAAGTATCGGAATCACTATCAGAGTGTATAAAAGGGCATCAGAACATCTCTACATTCATAGAGCTGAAGGACTTAACAGACACAAGTACAGCTGAGGCTGATGGGAATATGTCTATTTTGGATACAACAGTATTGGTCAAGCTGATATTTTGATCTGATGGTGGCGCTGGATGTAAAGTCTGATAATCACCAAAGTTATTACGATTCATCCTGAGGGGGAAATGAATGTCTGGACCAACCTTCACAGCAATCTGTCATATGGTTGTTGATATAGTTCAGTCTGTACCAAAGTTGTGAACCAACCAATTTAGCTGTCCCTACTAGAGGTCAAGCCAGGAAAAATACAAGATTCTACACCTCCATTATGTAAACAAATATACAGTATCTTGTCATCAGATGCCTGTTAAACTAAAGGGGTGATGCTAAACATCCCAAGTTTGAGCTTCTAAGGCAAGGCCAAGCTCACCCCGAGCCACGGAGGACAACACAGGCTGAGAAGCACTAACCATGAAAAGTAAAATCGGAGTCGCGTTTTGCGATTCAGGACATTGAATGATTGGGCTTCATCATCTAGACTTTCCTCTTTGATAGTGCTTATAGTTAGGGCTGGCTCTGGCTTGCCTTGGACCGGCCCATGGACAAACTGGTATTGGCAAAAACTACAGGGGGACTTCCTACACTGAGCACCTCTCTCCTCCTCTTCTTCACCTCCATCTGTATGCATTGATGTCCCATTAATGCTCATTACTAACTTTACTTCTTCCCCGGAGTATTTGTGCTTTCTCGCCTCACAGGATGACCGCAGTTTTATCTGGACACTGGTTCTGCATGGCCCTGCTGACACCTACTACGATCTTCATTATTAACATTATTAATCCTATTACCGATACCATTAATGCACAGTACTGATTTTGTCTCTTCCCCGGAGTCCTTGTGCTTCCTCTCCTCACAGGTTTCCATGGAGCATGGTTTCATCTGGACCCTGGTCCTTCCTCCTACCATGGCCCTGCTGACTCCAACTGCTAATATCACTTTTATTATTACTCACATTACTGTTTCATATTACCGATACCATTAATGCACATTATTGACCTGCTTCTTCACCAGAGTCTCTGTGCTTTCTCGCCTCACAGGTTCCTGTGTATCCGGGTTTACCTGGACCAGGTGTTGCCTCCTGTCGTGGTTGTGTCATACATTGAATGTGCTGTAATTACATTGAATGTGTTGTAATTCACTCTCCTGTTCTACACATGACATCAATTGCACTTCTGTCCATCCTGGGAGAGGGATCCCTCCTCTATTGCTCTCCCACAGGTTTCTTCCTCTTTCCTCCCCGTTAAAGGGTTGTTTTTTTGGGGGAGTTTTTCCTGTTCTGATGTGAGGGTTCCGGGACAAGAGGATGTCAAATGTGTACATATTGTAAAGCCCTCTGAGGCTAATTTGTAATTTGTGATTTTGGGCGATACAAAAATAAATTGAATTGAATTGAATCGAATCTACCAAACTGTATGCCCACCATCCCTGGAGCAAATTAACAGCATCATCTTTTTTTTTCCTCTTTGAATTTGCTTTTCCACTTTCCTCAAATGATTGCACGATTCTTCTTCAAACAGCTCCACATCGCTCCCCCTCATCCCCTTAAATCTCATCTCTGTCTTCCCCCTGAAGACATTTATGAAAGTAAGTAACACTGTATTTCTTCTGCCACACTCCTCCGTACGCCTCTGAAAGTGATGTGTTCTGATTTCAATAAGAGAAGACTGAGGGAGGCAGAGAAATCCGCTTTGTACCAGGTTCCCCGTCTCCAAATTTCTAAATTTAAACTAAAATCCTAATCACTCTGCCATCCTCTCTCCCACAGGCTTGAAAGTCAACACTGCACGCACACACTTTCAAAACCGTCCTACGCCTGGAAACCCCCCGCTTGCCGCTTGCCGTTTCATGTCCACAAAATCCTCCCCCTCCCTCCCTGCTTCTTCTTGCCAGCGCTGCAGGAATGAGCCAGTGTTTCTGCTTTTGATCCTTTTTCTTTTTGGGGGGGGGGGGCTGTGAGATTCAGAGGCAAACTTTTAGCCGCCAAAGAGCGTGCGTTTGTGTTTGAAGGGGAAAGGGAAGAAGAGGGCGCTGCAGGGATGCAAAAATGAAATCATTAGGATGGCGAACGGAGAGGAAGAGGTTACATAACTCCTCACAGCTGGAAGAAAAGAATAGAGCAGCAGCAGCAAAGGGAGTTTTTTGTTTAATTCAGAGTGGAATAATAAATATGAAGGAGTAAGGCAGTTTGACGGAGGGCTGCAGGAGGTAAAGAACATCAAAGATATCTTAAAACTGGCCAAAAATCAAAAGCTAAAACTTCACTGACTAGATACAACCTTGTATTTCCCTATGGAGGCATCTTATCCGAGCATACCAGCAGGGGAAATTTTCCTCGGCTTGAAATCCTCTCCGAACATCACGAAGTGACAAAAGCAATTCATCGTCATGAAGCTAAAAACAATGCCGTTTGTCTCGCGTAACTATGGTGGAATATAGAGAAGAGGGCCATAACTCCCTCTGAAACATTGAGGAAGAAAAGTCTTCCGAAGCAGAAACGCATGCACGTACCAGAAGTCATGTGACTACAGGGACTGCTCTGATAACATAAAAGAAGAAAGAAGAAAAAGAAGAAAAGGCCAGCAGAGTTTAAAGGGGCAGGATTTCGGTTGGACACAGATTCTTCCCTCCTCTGCCCGTTTGTGTCATGACCTTTTCTCTTCATCACCCCGCTCTCGTATGACAGCGATTGCGCCAAGAGAGAGAGAAAGAGAAAAATCCCTTCGTCTTCTTTTTCTCACGTTCCCTCTGTCTCTCACTTGCTTACTCCAGCAATTGACGACGATTGGCCCTTTGTGGAGAGCCGGGGAGCTTCAGGGTCCGTAAGGACTTTCTCTCACCTCTCTTAATACCGTGCTCATTTCCTTTTGTCTCTCTCTGCTGCCAGTGTCTAATGGCAGTGCAGCTGCTTTTGAGGAAGAAACGCCACCCTTAACTGCTTGTGGATTTGCGGGGATTTAGCGTCCGCCGGTTGATCCGAAGCGCAGGGCTGCCAGTGTTGACTTCAAGGCCGCTCCTCGCTTGGGATGGAGGTTGTCAGGCTTCCAGCCTGAGCCATCTGGGTCACGGAGGAAAAACGCATCAGCTTCCTTTTCAGAATTACCCACAGATAAGGCGCTCTGAAAGATGGATTTAAAGATAGATTTACAACTCAAGAGACTAGATGAATGACATGAGGATAAGGGAGATGAATGGATGTTGCTTTTCTAAGGTTTAAAGTTGAGGGGAATCGTACAGGTTGAGGTTAAAAAATAAATGGCTCCGGCTCAGATATTGCTGCTTTTTCTATTTATTAAATCAAGGTCAACAGGTCATTTTTCTACAATTGGATCCAGAATTATGAACAAAAGAAGCAGCAGAGAAAGAAGGAAGAAAGAAAAGAGGAAGGGGAGGGGGGTGCTGCTTTAAAAGCTTAGTTATGAAATGATAAATGGGAAGAGTAAATTGCCGAATGCAAGATGTATAACAACATTTTCCACAGAGGAGAGCGAAGACGGCGCTGGAGGTACGATTAGATAAGAGGGCGAGGGAGGAATAGAGGAGAAAAAGATAAATGAGGAAGAGATTGTTTTCGAGGTAATGGGGAAGTGAAGTGGTGTTTTATTAAATGAGAAAAGTAAGTGGTGGAGGGAGTGTTCGGGGGGAGAGGGCGTGGGTGGATAACATGAACCTGAGCGCTTCAAAGTGCGTCTGTACGGACGTCTGCGTCCTAAAACAGAGCATAATTCAATCTCAACGCAGTGGGCGTGCACGCAGCAGAAGACGCATGGGTCGACTAATAGAGGGTGACAAATGCACTCACACATTTAAAAAAAGAGACAACTGCATGCAGCAAACATGCGTTTAATAAAAAAAAGACGTACACATTTAGAACACGTGAAAAGCACAGTGCGCTTTAAAAAAAAATACATTTTCTGTTTAAAGGGGTAATAAGCAAACAGAGCAGCAGAGCGGAAACTCCCCGCTGAGCGACAGGAAACAGAAATTGGGTTAGAGGGAAAGAGAAACCCCCAGCGGGCCTGAATAATTAGCGGAGGAGAGTGACAGAGAGATGGAGGCAGTGTCAGCGATGAGATGGGGGAAGTCAGGGATGTGAGAAATAGGGTCAGATCCGCGCGCAAAACGAGAAACCGATCGAGATCCTGTGATTTATGGGGAGTTCTCAGCTAAATCTACTGCATCGTTTTCATTTACTGATCATTCACCATGTTTTGTTCGTATAAAATCAATAATAAGTTGACCCAGTTAGAGTAATAATAAGATCTAATGTCAGACTTATTTGTGAGAGCTGAATGCACATGCTTACTTGCTCAAAATGACAACGCTAACCTGCTGATTTTTAGCAGGTACAATATTTACGGTACTAGCCTAGCGTGTTAGCATGCTTACGTGTGCTAATTAGCGCTCAACACAAAGCACGTTGGTGGCATTCGATTTGCAGGTATTCTGGGGAAGTAATGGACACGGTGAAATGTTCACGTGATGACGGCACCCGACGAAAAGTCAGGGGATCACAAAAGTGGGAAGGATTCATCCTCTGAGGACCATGACGGCAAGGAACAAATGTTGATATCAGACTGATATCAGACATTTTGGGATCCCACTGGTATGTTTCCTGGGGAAAGGAAGTATAATTTGCAAATTCCTGGTTAGCATCATCGTTTTTAACTCCCAGTAATAAACCCTAATACTGGCATTATGACCAGGACTAGTATGATGTTGGTTGCACTCAGGTTCAGTTGATCCAAGTCATTTATATAAGTAGGTCTGATGAAAGATGTCGTACTTGTGAAGCCATCTACTACCTTTTCCAGTGAGCTCAAACTAGTGCATGAACATTTGTTCTGGTTCCCATCTGCTGTGGCACACTGCCCTCCCAATAAGCCAGTAGAAGTGCACTAAAGTCTGAAGTAATTGCTCTTTCAGAACCCGGCCAAGCTCTTTCCCGTCTCATGGTAGAAATGTCCTCTCCTCTTATTTGTCTTGGGTGTTGAGGAGAGAACAAATCCAAAAGTTTGTTCCAACTTCTGTTCTCCTTCAAAATGCACGGCCTCAAATGGGCAAAAACACATATTGGTAAGCCTGTGGAACTTCCTGATGGAAGTCTAAGGGAACAATCTGCAGCACTTTAAGGCACGGAAGGCCGGCCAAAATCTTCCCATGAGCCAGTTAGAGAGGCCTGGGGATGAACTGTTTTCATAGTCATGATAATAAAACTGGGTTTCAGTCCTAAAAATATATGTTAACATGTTAAAAAATGTCTTCTTTAACAAAATAACTTCACACTGGCCCTGTAGAATTATGTATTCAAGGGGAACTCAATACCTTTTGCACATCATAATGTTGGAAGATCAATAAAATGACATTTAATGCAAACTTTTGAGTACTCTGAATACAGCTTTTGGTAATTGGTGTTCACGGACACATTTCCACGTGTACCAACACCCAACACATAAAAATCAACATAACATGGGTCTTCACAGCGATTATTGACATACATGAAATCACATTCGAGGGAAAGGCTCACGGGCGCTCTTAAAACATAACGAGGGGGATTTACCCCCCCCCCCCTTATATTAACTCTCCACATATATGTTTGAAAGTGTGAAAGAGAGCGAGAAAGTAATCAAATATTAATTCAAACTGGTTTCAACTAGAGCGCTGTGACACCAGAGGGGGGAAAGAAGGAGACGACGGGGCGGAAGTAGAAAGACTAAACGACATTGAGGCAACAAGAGAGAGAAGGATGGAAGGGGGGAGTGCTGGAACAGAAGAGCAGAGATACAACTTAGCAATGACCAAACGAGCAAAGTGTGTGTGTGTGTGTTAGAGTTGGTGTGGTGAGTTCTGGGGCAGTTCAACTCTACCCTGGAGTGCAGCAGCAGCAGCGGCGATTTTACACCAAGTTATTATGGGGAAGAAGGAGCAGAACAAAGTCCCCAGAGATACAGAGGGAACGAGAGAAGAGGAATGACTAATGACCGGACGGTAAATATGTCTCATCTGCGAGCTCCTTCATTAATAAAACATTAGACGGTCTCTACAGAACGGTACTTTTCATCTATAATTGTCTCTTTGGTCTCGATCACGGTCCCTTTCTCTGCTAAAATAACCCATTTTCTCTCCACAAATCCGAATGGGCGTTGTGTGCAGGTGTTCGATGAGCGAGGGAAAGAAGGGAATAATAATGAGAACGGTCAGAGATAGAAAGGCACGAAAGTGAGATTTAAGCGAGCACACACAGAGAGAGAGAGAGAGAGAGAGAGAGAGAGAGAGAGAGAGAGAGAGCGAGAGAGCGAGAGAGCGAGAGAGAGCACACAAATGCCTGCATTGCAAACAAAGACGGTAAATACAGGTATTATCCGTTATCTGCTGCCTTGTCTCCGGCTTCACAGGCAGATTCAGAGCTGATTGCGGAGCTGAAAGGTGAGGTTTTTTCCCACAGATTACAGAACAAGGCACCGATGAGTCTACAGCCATGCAAGTCGCTTTGTGAGGCTGTAAAGACAATCACGTAAAAAAGGAGAAATTGTGCCTCACAGGTTGTTTTTTTTAATCCTGAGCAGTTGCGGTAAAGCACACGTAGAAATAGCTGATTATGGTGCCCAAAATATTACATAATAGTCAAGCTTTTTCACTGAATCATTGAAAAGTTTGAACTGCTAGAGGGACTAGAGAATTTGACCTCTGGTGACCCCGAATGTCTGACAGAATGTCGTGACTATCCAGCCAAATTTGTCACGGTATTTTAACATCCTTAGATGTTTCTAATGTAGCCTGACTGATGCCAATATCAACAGCTGATGATGAAAAACACCATATTTTAAGGATTTGGTAGAAAAAGTGGATAAACACGTGACAAGATGTTTCCAACCTTAAAGCTATTTAGAGGGAATATCAAACGGCTGAATACATGGATTAATGGCCCTAACAGCTTCTTGAGGAGACAACACATTTTTCAAATTGCTCCAGAAAGGTGTTTTCTTTCAGCCATCCTTGCACAAAAGCATGCAGTGGGTGAAATAATTAACTGAACTAGAATTAACGCCAAGCGGTTACTGTATATCCACGTCTGTTTAAAACGTAGGAATCATTTTATCCTATTCGACAAATGTGTGAAATTGTCATAATTAGCATATTCTTGCGTTACTGGTTGTGTGAGGTCGGAGTGACTGAGGACCACCGAACCCTAACCAGGACAACCTTGAGTCCAGGTGGACGTTTGTGCCCAATTTGAAGAAATTGTCTAAAGGCGTTCTAGAGGTATCGCGTTCCACGAGAACGGACAGACGGACGAAGCACAAATACAAAGTTGTGCCAATACTTGTCTTTTTTAACTGTATGTTTAGATGGAATGTTCATGCGTTCTGTAAAGATGAGCGTGTTAATACACTACTTTCTGATTAATGCATTAATTAGTAGAAGGAACGAGCGTGTTAGCATAACTGGTTATGTTTAATAAATGATGATTATGTGACGACATCAGTCGGCTGTGTGAAAACAGGTGCGAGTCATTAAACTTCCATAAAGACATCTCGTCTCTGTGTGACAGGCGGAATAATGGAACTGTGGTGCAAACACACACTGACAAACCCCCCCCCACACACACACACACACACACACACCTGCATCAGTGTAAAGCCACACAGCGTGACCAAGAAAAGGCAAGGTAAGGAATTTCAAAAGGCCAACAGGAAAATGTTTCCACTCAAACTACAGATGTGGCAGGAACGAGGAACAAAGGCCGGAAAGAAAGAAATCAGTCAGGAGGAGCAAAACGCTGACCTTGGAAACCAAACAAACGAGAATGTGTAATAAAACACCTTCCGCCATAAGGCATCAGTTGTGTTTATGCTTTGGTTTTCACAAACACGAGCGCACACCGATTCAACTGACACTGCAGAACTGTGGGAGGCTCTCACAACCTGCGGCACACCCACGACTCAGATTCCCACGTTTCCCGACGCACAAGTCAGATACTGCTATATCTATATCTGCCGGGAATTTATAACGAAGAGATGACGATAGACAACCTCACGGTTAATGAAATTGGGATGAAGTAAAAAGACAAAGTGACAAGCCACACCAATCTCCCCAAATATCGGTCTTTTGTGCTGTTCTATTGAGCTGAAGAACAGCAGCGTTTATCAAAGTCTTATAGCATTATACCTGTGATTTCCGGGGCAACAGGGTATTATTGATGACAGGGCTCCAATTAGGTGTGTCAGAAAGCCAGCGGGAACAATACAAGGGGCCCAAAACTGGAACAGCCTAACTAGGATGCAGACATTAACAATGTAGGTAGTTAAACCTGTGTTAGAAAATAATAGCCTAAAACACGGTAAATACACATGCGCCGCTCTATCGTACCAATCTAAGAGGCTAAATATCATTTAACAGAAGATGCAGTGGTTTTGCCCAATGTGAAAGACTTCCTGAGAAACAATAATTATACAATGAAAAGTCATATTTTAAAAAAAACTCGTGTTGGATGTAGATTCAACATTACTTGTAAGAATATCAACATAAATTCAGCGTAAGAGTGATACATATTTACATATTATACAATATTTAGTTTTATCATTTAAATTTCTGTTTAGCAATCATGCCCATGCATCCACAACTGGAAAGAAAGAATTCAAACAATGGAGCCAATTATATATAATATGAAAGAAGATGGGAGGAAATGTTTCAGTAAGAAAAACAAAAAAATAAAAGTTGTTTTCAAGTCTTTTGATATTTTACGTCTTGCCTTTGTGTTTTAATCCTAATATTTTTCATAAAAGGTCGACTTCAAACTTACTTATTAAATCATCACAATTATTCTTTTTTCAGTTTTGTATTTTTCAAGATGACATAAAAGGAAAAAAAATTGTACATTAAAAAAACAATAGCCTTCTTGTGGCATGCCTGTCAGACTGGTGATGACTGCTGCACCAGTACACCGGCCCAAAGCTGGGCTGGCTGCTGCTGAGTGGAGACGACTGAAGCTTAAAAATGGCCAAAGTCCAGATTCCTTTAGAGCCTAACAAAACCTGGCAGCCAAATAACTAGTCCCTGAACCGAGACCCTAGAAAAATGTCAGCAAAAAAAAAAAGAAGTGTACAATAAAAACCATGCTACATGCTGTAGCTGAGAGCAACAGTATGAATTACAGCATGAACAAATCCATCTGCAAACTGTCCGCCATCATATTTCCCTGCTTTAGTTTCAACTGTACGCCGCGAGAAGTCTTTTGTGCACAGAATGTCATTTCAGCCATCAAGTTTTCCGCTCCATACGCACACACACACACACACACACACACACACACACACACACACACACACACACACACACACACGGACTGTGTAAACTCAGACCTGTGTGTTTAACCTCACCCACCTCCACACACACACACACACACACACACGTGCGTGGGGTCGCCATGTCAAAATGGGTCCCGTGTAAGCAAACACACTTTCACAGTGCTGGAGTGTGTTCTCACTTATTGGATGACCAGCTTGAAACACGTTCCCGTCACAGTGGAAGGCAGCGGGGTATAAATGTTTGGAGGAAGATATATAAACCTGATGTCATGTGTGTGGGGACTTACTGCTGAATCAGTAGCAGTTCTCCGCCTGGGTTTGCGAGGAGGACCTGAGCAGGTTTGTTTTCTCAGTGGAGATGAAAGCCGACAGGAAGAAGAAAACAGCGTTTGACCCGCGGGCTCGATGTGGGCAGAGCAGGACAGACTGCTGCAGCAGGCAAACACTGACCTCCTTTTCCTTCTGCACACACATGAAGAAGAAAAACTGCTCTTCTGGTCCAATCTACACTGACACACAATGGAGTCAGGACCTCATATGAGGCAGTCTCCATCATCGTGACCTGCCTGAACATGCAACGTCTCAAACTAATTATTCAAGATTCTTGGGAGGCTGGAACCGATTCCCTAATTTCAATGGTAAAACAGAAGCGTGTGTATGTGTGTGTGTGTGTGTGTGTGTGTGTGTGTCATTTTGAACCTCTGCCCCTACACACTTCTGGTGTGTTTTCAACTCAACAGCTCTCCAGTTGGCTAAACGAAATCCCAACTGGCTTCTGTGGCTCACACACACACACACACTTTCTCTCTCTGTACCAGTGGTGCCAAGCACGAGAGTGCTCTTCTCGTCAGCTCAAATACCAACACAATAGCTCAATTCTGAATAGAGGTTTGGTTTATGGATGGCCTGTGTGTCTGCGTGGGTGTGTATGTGTGTGTGTGTGTGTGTGTGTGTGTGTGTGTGTAGCCCCGTTTGGTCCAATCCCTCTAAATCTGCTGCTCTGTACGACTTTTACAGACCAATTTATCACTTCCCACACTTCTGTTTGTCGGCTTAAAGCCCCTCCACACATGATGACCAGAGCTGCACTCACCACAGGGTGTCGGCTTATATAACCAACATGCACCAGGTAGGAGGAAGACCTTTGTTTTTCATCTGCCTATTCTCAAGCCTGATATACCGTCTTCCTGCAGAGAATGAGATCATGTCACATGTATGGCTCTGGGCCCTGTTATTAATAAAAGCATCTCACAGCAGCAAGGCGTGAAATGCAAGTGGCACGCATTGGCCAGGCTATTGCACTGCCCCGTGCTTCCTTTGTTTGAGCTCTCTTTATTAAGAAATCTAAATCAGAGGGAGAAAAGATGGACGCTCCTTTAATTAAGTGTTGGCATGCGTTCAGTCCAGCACAAAACATATTGGTGCCAAATAAAAAAGGTGGAATAGTAAAAACCAGCTGAAGCATACAGCAGGAAGAGCGCAAGCACGTACAGTCTCACACACCAGCAAATAGAACAAGCAAAACGCTGGTACTTAACAAGGAGTCTCAAGAGCTATTTTCTGTGTTCATGAAATTTGATGCGTGTTTATTTTCAACAGAATAAATGTATGTGATTTTCTTTCGGAAGTACCTCTGTAGTTTCACTCTAGTGTCTACCTCAGAAACGAGTTGTAGTGGAGGCAGCAATGCGCTTCGTCTTCGGCATGAAGTAGAAAGAGTAAAATGATGGACTGCGGCAAATAAAAATAATTTTGATTGCATTCGATTCAGAGGATCATCCCAATAAAAAGACAAAGATGTGTTCAAAACCGCTCACATACAGTCACTCTGCTTTTAATGGAGACAACGTCTCTGTGAAAACGTGTTGCAGTAACCCTTATAAAGTGCTCATTAATACCAACATTGCGGTAACCTGCAGCTGCATAAATGTACTGGCTCGAAACCCCCCCGAAACGCATTACTGCCTCGGAGGCGAAAACGAGCTGCTTAAATGATCTTTACAGTCACTCCGATTGCTGAAATTAAAGCGGTCAAACGACTTGTTCCTCGAGTCTATCGAGAGACTTCAGAGGACATTAAAATGCAGCGAGGAGGAGGCCGTAAAAAAGGCAGCGTGCTTTTATAGGTGCCCATAAACAGGCCGCAGGAGAAAGCACATCTCCCCATGGTCAGAGCGATGTCTTTCACCCAGTCATTCCTTTGTGAACATAAAAACTTGGTCCCGAGTCGCTGCACACAAATCAGGGAGGAAGAGGATTTGAATGTGGTTCAATTAAAGGCAGCAGCAAACAGAAAAGTCTTCAATCTTGATTTAAATGAGCTGAGCGTCTCAGCAGACCTGCAGCTTTCTGGGACTTTGTTCCAGATATGTGGAGCAAAAACACTGAACGCTGCTTCTCCATGTTTAGTTCGGACTCTGGGAACAGAAAGTAGACCGGTCCCAGACGACCTGAGGGGTCGGGATGGTTCATAAGCTACATTAACTACTACAATTAAAATGATTACGGCTTTATTTTTCAGGTTTGTAATTTTCTTCTTTAATTCCCAGAGGGCTTATAGGAAGGAGCTATGTAACCTGATGCCAATTAACCGGGAATATGTTCTGACGCAGTGATTTAGGTAAGAGTTCGGGGAGTTGATTTTACAAACAGACGTTTATGTTGGGAAGAAAGTTGCACCTAACTGAATATATAAGGGTAAAAATCCAAAGAAGGAGAGTACAGGTCAGTTTATCAAACAATTTCACCACAAGGTCCACTTAGCAGCTTTCAGAGCTTTCAATCGTATCACACGAGCTTCAGCACCAGCCGTATCGCCCGATAGTCATGGAATTGAAGATCTTAAACTTTCCAGTTTCTCCGAGCACTTTGACCTCACGTCCACGTTGGATTAAAAGCTGAGATTCAAAATATATCTGCTGCTCTACGACAACAGACTCCATTTTCTGAAGATGATGAAGATCTTGTGATATAACGGCTGCTGAGTGGACTTTGTGGAGGGAAATCTTTTCTCATCTGAGGTCAAGAGTGAACGTTGAGCCTCAGTGTTGAGTTCTCCTGTCGGCTCAAAATCTTTTGGGTTTTTAAGTCCGGCTAAATCTTAGTTTATACTCGCCGTAGTGAAACCGTCACGAGGCCATCGTTTGGCAACAGTTGACGTAATCACGGCCCCGCAAGTGGCCGCGGTTCTTGATCGTGCACCTCTGGATTTCTGTAACTTGGTGCGTGGGGCGCGCACAACCACGTGACCGTCACAAATAGTTCACTGATAAAAACACAATTTACACGTCTAGGGAATATACAAAATAGGCAAATTTGTTTTGAGATGCTCATTTAAATATATATGTTGCAGCCAAATCAAATTGTTACAGGATTTGGATTTGTTTACTTTGTTTCTTCCTTCTGCATTTAATACTTGACGTGTTTCTTTACGGGGCCTGTACAAAGGCAAGAAAGGTACCGTAGTCTTTGACACTCGTCTTTTTGGACTCTTCACAGTTCATTTAGTTTGCACTCCCACTAGCGTTTGGGAGAATAATGCAGCTAAACGCCTCCGTTCATGCTCGGAGCTCACGCGCCATCTGCGCGGGGTCGCGCTTCGACGCCAAGCGCGACTTTAAACAAAGCTCAAGAAGCTAACGCGGGTAAAGGAGGGCGAAGAAAAGAAAGGAACAAGGTAGAAAAGCAAGACAGGGGAAAGAAAACGGGTACAATATGTAAACTAGCTCAGTTTTCCTTCGCTACATTTAGCCTTCCAGCTGAAAACAAGTTTAATTTCTTATATTTGTTTCCGCGCAAATAGAAATCAACACGGCCTGTTTTTGTTTTGCGGCTGTTGGGTGTTGCGCGCTTATTCTTTTACTGTCGACAAGTAAATCCTCCTCGGCTCAAGAGGAGAAGCCTCCCGGCTCAGCGCAGTGATTCCAAGGCCAATTAGTAAAATAAAAGCAAGTAAAATAAAAGCTTTATTGACAACAGCTCTCCCCGACGGTCCGCCTCGCCGAGCCTCCTGCAGCTCTCCACACTGCGACCTGAACCTCTCACAGATGTATTCCCAGGATCGCAGCGCTACAGTTTAAACAGCAGGTCACCGCCGTGCAGCATCTAAGAAGAGAATCCTCGCGGTCTCCCAGGATCATCTGCTCCTGTTTTATTCATGCCATGTTTATTTGAATCACCTTCTCCTATCACTGAACGACTCCACGGTATTCATCAATACAACAGTGTGTGGACCTCCGTAATTGACTCTCAAAACAGGGACAATGAATCTCCCCTCCTGCACAAACAAGAAGACTTGAGAGATTAAAGTTTTTTTATTTTTGTTTTGTTTTTAAAGTAAGGTAAAATGCGAACTACAGTCTACAGTAAAAGTACTTATTGTGAGGAACAACAGTGAAAATGTTATACATCTCCAAATGTGGGGATGGTCTTCCTTTATAAGAAAGTAAGAAAGAAAGATTCAAATATGTAGAATACCACCAAGATGAAAGAAAGCTTTTACTTTGGCTTAAATGTTGTTTGTAAACCTGAATCTCAATCTTGTTCCTCGCTCTTCTGATGTTCTTGTTGCTTTAATGCAGGATTATAATTTAGTTTGGGCTCACAGGAATAGAATAGGAGTAAACACTGAACTGTAGAAAAGATGATGATTGTTGTTAGTCACACAGTGGGGATAACATGTGGCGGGGGACGTGAGCGGACGCGGCTCCACAGATTGAAACATGGCTTCTCTACATTGTTCACATCATGTTGACGCTAGTTGAGCGATGATAAATAATTGGCTTTCAACTTGGAAGAGGTTTTACTGCACTCGCAGTAACGAGCGTATCGTTGTCGTCCACTCCAGTTATCTTGGCGTCCAACTTCCCTTGGTTCACTGTCTCCACTACAGCATCTCTGCTAAACTGTTCGTTGACGTGTGTGTGTGTGTGTGTGTAGGAGCTGACACAGAGAGCAGAGAAGATGCTTATCAATACTTAATAATTAAGCTCAGATTCCCGTTTAATACCGGGTTTCAGCACCCACTCCTCATTGCATATTCATCTCCTTACACTTTAAAAGGCTCTTGTATTTGTTTGTTCACTGTGTGACCTTATCATTGACAGTGTATTGCCAGTGTGTGTGTGTGTGTGTGTGTGTGTGTGGCTGAGTGCAGACGGCCTGTACTGCAGCAGTTTAGCAAAGACTCTCGTTACGATACTCTAATTGGCATGCAGCCCCGCATGCTACCGCATAGAGTCGCAGTGAGCGAACCAACCAACCAACGCACTGCAAAGCTGACTTTAAAGCAGGGAGCAACACAACAGCGTGTTCGTGTCAACATGCGTGCGTGCATGCGAGTCTACCGAGTCTGAAAATCCTCTTCTGTGTTTTCTTTAATCAAGTGAACAAAACAAAATCCAACTGAATGAGATCATCTCAACCTGTCTAACACAAATGCACTTCTTTTAACTTGTGATCAGAGGCCACTCCACCAACCTCAAGATCATGCGTGCAAGGAAGTTAGATTTGTGACTATAAAAACAGACTGAATGACTTGTTCAGATGGAGTCCTGAAGGAGAGAATGAAATCAAAGACAGACAGGAAAAGAAGAAGAGAGCAGCCAAAAGATGTCCTGCCAATTCACAACTCCACATTTCCACATGGTTGACACATGTCATCTCCACACACACACACACACACACACACACACACACACACACACACACACACACACACACACAGGAAAAGGTCAGTAAACAAGAGCCCATGAGTATCTGAGACAAGGACTCATCCTGCTCAGTTAGCTAATTCCTAAGTGCCTCGCTACACAATCCGTCATTCTTACTCATATTCAGCCTTCAACAACATTTCTCAACTCCAGAAGAAGAAATGTGCCAGTGGTTTGAACTCCATGTGTGAGTGTCAGTATATTGAATCAGGACGGGGTGAAGCAGATGGAAATCCTTAAACGCGTTGATTTGTATTAAACAAGCAAAATACTGTCAGATTTCTTAATTCCCCAGTTATCCGGCTAAGTCGGGCCGACCGCGGCTGAGTGTGAGCCACCGTTGGCCCTGCAACTCCACCTATAGCAGCAGATCAGCTTTGCACCGGTGTCAGCACGCAGAGATGGAGATATGATATTCGTGTGCATTCATTGGGAGCCTGGTTCGTTGCATTGGTTGATTCCGATTGCAATTGTATGATTATCGTCATCAAAGAATGTTCTGATTACCGTCTGCCTCTCTACATACAGTTGTGTCACTTTTGCTGCTGAAATGTTATTTGCCACAGATCAATGAGCAAATGTCTGGTTCGTTAATGTTAGCAATTAGTTCCAGTTAAAAAAATGTTTCTTGGTGCAAAACTCGATATGAACAAAAACAGACAAAATGATTCAAACCAATACGTTTTCTGCACCACATCACTCGAGTCTTAATCTTGTTTATTAATTATTTGATCAGATATTTCCCCATTTTAATGAAATGTATTAATTTTGTTTGTTTGTGTGTTCAGAGAACATTTGAAAATATTGGCGTCAGTCAGATTCGTAATCATATTTACTTATTCTTTGATCAGATAGTTCCTGATTTACTATCAAAATGTGTCTTATTCAATTTTAGACAAAGGTTCGTATTGGCCCTAGTACGGCGAGAAATTCCCTCCCCAACCGATGGTATCGCTTCTCAATATTGCCCGAGATCGTGGTTTGTTTTTTTTACTCAAACCAGTGGCTACATCAGGCAGATACGTTGGTCTCCAGTGATTTAAATTGATGTGAGTGGAAGTACCGTCAGACTGAAGATATAAACTGAGTTTACAATTCTGTCTGATATGCGGCAACACTGCTCCCTCACAAAAAAAAAAAAATCTAAAAAACGATAAAAGATGGAGGGAAAAGTTACTGAAAGCTCACTGGGGAAGACAGAGAGACAGAAAGCTTCACCGACAGAAACAATACACAGCTTCCCTCCCTCCTTTTGTCTCATTTACACTCTCACACACACACCGCGGACACAGAGTATCCATTGGAGCCTAAACAAAGAGCCCCGAGTCGAGCTAAATATAAACCCACGAATGAGGCCGTTTAGCCCGGGTAGGTAGCTAGGCCGAGGCTGCGCTCATCGATCCCCTGAACTCATCACACAGCGGCGGGGGCAGAGATGATTCCCGGGGCTGTCGACGGCAACACGCACCTCTGCGAACACACACTCCCACACTACACGGACAGACTGTGAGGCTGGCAATCACTGCTTTGCGTGTTCTTTTTTCTTTCTGATGTCCTTCCCGTGTCTCTCTCTCTCCCTCTCATTGGGTTTGATCTCCCGGTCGTTATCCAGTGCGGCGGTGTTTCATCACCTCCCCGATCACATTGATCCGGTGCCCCGCTCGACGCAGAGGCGCCTCTGAAGACACAGCGACACTCAAACCGCCTGGCGCTCAATTAATAACTGGGATTGCTATCGACAGCCTCTGTTTGATATGCACGCGTGTGTCAGTTCAAACATGCACAATAAAGCAGGCCAATCTGAAGGTTATGATGAGCTCTTTGTCCAGCCTCGTCTCCTGTATTAATCACATTTACAGATGGATAGGAAATCTAATGTAGCATTTTAAAAGAAAATCTAATTTTATAGACCATTGGTCTTATTTCTTTAGTCAATCCTATCGGCTTTGACGACGTTTTCGGCTTTCTTTTAACAGAAATGCTTGTTTTTACTTTGCCACTTCCTTATCCGCTCTTCTTTGCTGGTTTTTATTCTATTGCTGCTAAGCCACTGTCAATGAAAGTCAACACTTCCTCCTGTGCAGATGTTCCACATTCAAAGCCCTCCGGTGGCTCAAACAGCATAATCCCTCCCTTTCCGGGCACACTTGTGCAGGAGGTGTTGACTTTCATTGGCAGCAGCTCAACACCGATCAGAAGGGAGAAGTGATTAAAAGTGAAGTTAAATCTTACAGATAATGTTCTGGTCGAGGGTCACCCAACGCAGCTCATTATTTTTCGGTAGGCTCACCTTCTCAGCCTCATTACCGCCGGCTTTGAACGTGTCATCGTGGACCTTTTCCCCCCAAAGCACATATCGATGTAAAGCTCGAGGGCAGAGTGCACGCGTTTGGTCTCGTGCTTCCGTCTTTGCGAGTACCTATTTGAGTTTCGGACCTTTCTTTAAGCGGATGTTTGAGGATTTAGACTTGGCTTAAAGATTCAGGTTAGAAGGTGGCCACGCAAAGAACCCTGAACTTCCTGCTCTGAATTCAGGTCTCTCAGTTCTCGTCAAAGACTGATCCTCTCCGCGCTGATGATGTGGAGGGGTTACATTTGTTTTACTTGACCAAGCTCTTGCGCTCCTTTGGGGTGAATGATCCAGTGATGTCTAGTCTTCTGGTTAACATCCAATTACGTAGCTCATTTACATAACAGAGGAGCAGAGTGCGGCGAGGTCAGGACGCGAGCCGCCTTATCACAGCAGAGCAGTGCTCTGCATGACATTAGCCTGAGCTCCGATTAACTCAACGTTTCTCCTATACTGTAGGTAGATAGTGACGGGGAGACCATCGGGGATTCATTAGCTTACCGTCATAATTAATGTTGCATCGAGCTGGCAAACAGGGCCCCTCGGAGAAGGGGAAGGCGTCAGGTTGGGAATTGTAGGACGGCGTTCACAATCGTGTCAGATAGTGTTACGCATTGATTAGTGCTATGAGCCCTGTTAGAGCTATTGGGTATCACACCTGATTGAATCAGCACGGCTGCTGGGAGAGGTATGTACTGTTCAGGCCAACAAGTGGGGGAAGAGGAGAGGGGAAAGAAATGTTGCTCCACTTTGGGCAACAAGTTCATTTCTACTAAATATAAACTGAGCCATTGGCGGTGAATGAATGTCATGGCTTTCGTTTGGTAGGAATCTCTAGCTACCAGGTTTCAGTTAATTTAATCAGGTTTAAAACATTTCTTTGCATGGTCTTATGCTGTTGTTAAGGTCAGCTGAGTCCAACTATAGCACGGCGTGAAATGCATGCCGCATCACCCGACCAACACAGCGCCGGTTTGTGCTGGTTCTGCACGTTTTTTTACACCATTTAAAAAGTACAATGGCTGCTTGTGCTGAACTGAAACCACATTCAATTGAATTTGTATAAATGGTCAATCTATGTTTGAATCTAATCCGTGGGGAAATCCTTCGCCTCGCACATAGCGAGACGATTCATGAGGAATATTAAAATGAATGTTGTTGTTACATGCCTGCACTGTCAAACGCTGCACACTCACTCTATCTGAACTGACCGGTGTTCCCGGATCAGTCCTGTTCCCAGAAAAACAGAGCAGGGCGTGCCGGAGTGTCAGCGGCGATAGAGGCTGCAGATCAGTCAGCTTCCCTCCGCAACGGCCTCGCTGTTCTGCTCACTGCTACGCTGGCTGCTGAGGATTTGTGAGTGCAGGAATCTGGCTCGTCATGCCGACCGTGCCTCAACCAATCAATTATTCAGGACAAACAGCCTCGTGTGGCGGCAGTATGCCGGATAGATGGACGGGCGGATGCAGGGAGGGACGAGTGGCTTCGCCTGCACTGATGCTTTAACGAAGAGCATCAGCCCCAGTGAGCACATAGAAATGAGATATTTACCCTCGGGGGGGTATGGCTGTTATTTATAGAAGACGGACCAAACCCACTCCAATAAAACAGACGGGCAGCCAGACAATTAAAGAGAGCAGAGAGGCGGCAGAGGAAGAGGGGGAGAGAACATTGCTCTGCGTCTGACCCATTTAGAAAACGAGGAGCCATAAACACAGCAGAGCTGAACTCACTCTGCAGCAGACAGCCAGGGCTAAAACAGAGCCAACCACCCCAACCCTGTAAAAACACTGATCAAAGCCTGCACGGTTCAGAATAGCTTTTCAAGTGGGGCAGCCTGTTTCGCAATGCGTTTCGCATTTTGCTCTCAAGTCCTTCTAGTCACCGCCCGTTTTTTTACTCTGTCCTAAATAAATCATCAAAAATCCAGCCGCACTGAACGAATACACTCAACTCGCACGCTAGTGTACAGTATGTACTCATTCTTTTGACTGGAATCATTACCAGGAAATACCGTAGGACACATGTGTCAAACGCAAGGCCCGCGGGCCGAATCCGGCCCGCCACGTCATTGTATGTGGCCCGCGAATCTACCAGCAAAAAAATAAAACAATAAAGAATTATTATTTTTCTTTTTTTTTTGGAAAAATTATTAAAAGTTAGACTTGAAAATAAAAGTATCCCCATGGTCGAAATTATGAGATAGAAAGTTGTCTGTGTACCGACATTAAAACTATCACAACAGGTGGACAGGAGAGGCAACAGCCCGGAAAGAGGTTTTCCAACAATTGAAAAAGATCGACAAATAATCCCAAAATGTCCACGGAGAGAAAGATTGATGCCGAGGGAAGAAAATGTAATGAAAGATGGGAAAGTGAATACATGTTTGTGCTTCAAGGAGAGAAACGGGTCTGTCTTCTGTGTTATGAGGCGTGTCGGTGATGAAGGATATAATTCACGTCGCCATTTTGACACCAAACACGGAGCTAAATTTAGCCGCCAAGAAAAACATCAAATTGTCCAAGAATTAAAAGGCAGACTGCAATCACAGCAGAATATATTTACACAGCTACAGCCCAGTGCATGCTGAAGGTATGTGAGCAGAGCTCCGACCAGATACAGACTTTTACAAATGTCAGTTTGTGAAGAAACACCATCGCAGACCGAGTTCATGAACTAGCAGCAATCTAACGACACAGCAGCTAAGAGACGAGCAGGTACTTGTGTTTCTAATGAACTGTTGATGAAAGCACAGACAACACGGATACATCATCTATCCATGTTCATCAGACCTGACTCTCAGTGAGCAGCTCTTGGATGGAGCTGCCATGCACAGGACGACGACAGGGAGGAACATTAGTGATGCAGAGAGGTGACACAAACAGCTTTGAACAAAGTTAATGTCATAACTTGTGTTTGATATTTGTCTTTGTTATTTTCTTTAATAGTTTGATCTTTGATAGAGGAATGTGGGTTTCTTAACCCACAATTAAAATGATTTATGTTATAATAACAGAAATGTGTTTAAATATCATTTTTCATTGATATAACTGCATGTACAATATTTGTACACTTGAATAAACAATAATAAAATGCAGAGAGTTATTTAACAATATGTTAGGGAGAAGTTAGTTATACAGTCTTACAGTTACAACCGGCCCTTTGAGGGCGACCGTGATGCTGATGTGGCCCAGAGTGAAAATGAGTTTGACACCCCTGCTGTAGGAAGTCAAAGCAGTTAGAAATGAACACAGATTCAAACAAAGCACACACTATTTGACTCTAAATGGGATCATAATTTATCATCATAACATCATGCTATATAGAAGAAGACTTGAGACCATAAACTCATGTTTAAAATGTTGACTGAGGGAATAATTTAAGTGAGAAGTAGGGTCATTTTCTCAAAGACTTCTATACAATCTGACTTCTTTTTGCATTTGGAGGAGTCGCCACCATGATGGTCAGTATGAAAGTTTAAGACACTTCCGCATCGGCTTCACTCGGCAGAACCGGAGGTTGCCGGCTGAACTAAGAGAGAAACCAAATGGTGAACTGTAATGGGTAATTATTGTCTAAACTGTCGGTATGAACACTTTGACTTATTATAGATAAGATGACCAAACCTACTAAAACATGACCAAAGTTGTAATAAATGGGAATCATCTTTTAGACAAAACTAAACCAAGGTCCCAAGTGGATCCTAAAGGGAAATCCTCAACAACGACACATTAACTGGCAGTTCACTTCAGTATTTTTGTAATGTGAAATTTTTTTCCGAACTTAATTATGGCAAGGTCAGAGGCAAACTTACCAAACCGATGATGATAATATGTGAGCAGGAGCACAAAGTATCTTTCAAAACCAACTTGCTACCACCGGAAATTTTTTGTTGGACGACACACACACACACACACACACATTTCTCCCTGCTGTGAGCATCTCAGATTTAATCAAGGCTAGCATGTCAAAACATGGACAAATAAAACCAAAGCTTTCGTCATGATTAGATACCAGTGTTTTCTGCTGAATCAACCCTTCCAAGTGTTGCACTAACAGAATTGCAAAGTACAGTTTATCTGCTTTGAGCTCCCCATCCTCTGTTGTGCACTACATTGAGGAATAATAAAGCCTTTCAAGACCACAAACAAAGATGTAGAGTCAGTGTGTGATGGTTTTGCAAATGTGTCAAGGTGATTGTGATGCAGATGGCATTTCCACGGCCAGCCCCGATGGGCCCCCACATACAACCGCAGACAGTGTGGACACTAAGAACTGACTTGCAAACTTTTGAGTTGCACTTTTCATTTCATTTGTACATCAAACCACAACTCAAGTTCATGTTACACAGCAACTTTGTAGTCAGATCAAGCAAGCGAACAACACCAACACGCGTCATAGCAACTGAACCAGACACTCGATACCAACACTGCGCTCACACAAAATACTGTCCATACAATCCAACTGCCAAGTCAGCATGAAGATCCAAACAGAGAACCCAAACATCCTCATGATGTCTCTGTGTGCGTGTGTGTCCGTGTGGGAAGCACTCACCTGAAGCAGCAGCTGCTCCAGGAGGCTGAGCACCCACATCGGCCTGTGGTCCCCCGGGGGTCCGTGGTACAGGCCTGGACCAGGATTTAGGCGCAGGAGGGCCGACCCTCACCGCCCCGAAGTACTCCACAAAGGTCCCCGGAAAGTCTCCCTTCTCCTTGGTCCTCTCGTTGGTGCCGTGCAGCCAGCCTTTGGGGCTCCGCTCGTCCCCGTCCTGGTAGTCCAGCCCCGGCCGAGCCATCAGCGAGGCCTTGGGGACGGTGAGCAGGTCACCCGTCTGGAGGCTGATGTCATCGCCGCGCTCCCGCTTGTACTCAAAGAGCGCCCGGTACTGGAAACTGTCAGATGCCATGGCAACGGGAGTTCATAGGGCGGTTCTGAAGCCAAAAATACAGATTTTGCCTGAGATTTGCTGTGTTAAAAGTGAAGTCAACGTCTTGAAAAATACCAAACGGAAACTCTGTTCGTTAAAAATCCCTGAGGTGAAACCGGAACTCAACCTAAACCTGGGAAACCTGTGATGGCGCCTGAGATTTGCTGTGTCGTGCTGACTTGGATGAAATGATAAAAAATCTGATCCCTGAGGTGGAATTTGACACCCTTCTAAGTCCTACAACCCCATGAAGAGCAGGTCCAACCTTCGAAATCCAAAAATACAAGTCCTTGAAGTGCAAATGAAACTGAATTGAACAGTCAACTTTTGCTTTAATAAAAGTATTAAAAGTAGAATCCACCCGACAGTCAAAGTTCTCCAGTCGGAGGCCTCCAAATGGACAGGAAGACTACCCAGCCACAACTCTGTGTCTGCCCTGGAAAACGAAAAAAAGAGAGTGGGTAGATTGAGGGGGGGGGCTCGATTGTGGCACAGTTTTCTAGGACGGGGCGACCTCCAGACGATCCCCCAAAGCTTCTGCCGGGATCTTCCAATGTTAATGAGAAAGTGTGCAGAGCCTAGACAGGGTCTACTGTCAGCCCAGAGACCCACTTATACACACTCACACATGTACACACACACACACAGCTGAGGAAATCCACTGCAGTGCAGGATTTGGCTTCTTATTGGGAGCGTCCCCGTGTGCACTCTTCTGTATGCAATCCTGCTGCTTCGCCTTTCTTGTCTGTGCAGCCTCCTGGAGCAGACAGAGCACCTGCAAACTTAAGATGAAGTTCTGAGGGTTAACGTCACACTTCTATTCAGCTATAAGGATTTAAATGCAACAACATATAGATATAGCTATATCAATTTAGTGCAAAACATGACTAAAGCTTCAATTTAAGTAGATCAAATTGAGAATGTTACTGTAGTGGAAACATCCCTCGCCACTCTGACTGATAGAAAGACGCCGAGACGATCAGTTACAACAAAGCGTGACTCGGCGAATATGAACTTCAGCCAGACGGCGTGCCCGACTGAGCGCGCCCTGCGCCAGTCTGCCCCGCTGTCTGCCGCCCGCTAAACACAACAGCAAACTCACCCGCTCAAGCTGCACGGACGAGCCCCGCGCCTCGGTGCGCGAACCGATCCGCTTCGACACAACCCGAACCCCGCCGAGCGAGCCCAGACATCCGCGAGGCGCGTCAGGATAACTGGATCGCGTGGCTGCTCCGAGGCAGACAGGCAGCCTGCTGTAGTGAGCGGCAGTGTGCTGATGTCAGGAAACCCCTCCCCCTGCCGTCTGCGAATTATGCCAGCCAGCGGTGGAGACGGGACGGGTCGGTGTGGCGCACCCGCCGCTGCGGAGCTGCAGCAAAACTCCGCGTGACCCGGTTATGGTGTCCTTAGGCTCTGCTGCGTTTTTTGTTTTCTTTGGTGTTGTTATATTCCATAGGCACGAGGATAAGTGAAAGGATTGGATGCAGAGAACTGATGAATTATAACAACTGGAGTGACCGGGGAAAAGAGTCGCTGCATGGATTCCCGGTCGCATTTTAGGAAAGTAATACATCATTTAAATGATAAAAAATAATAGACCATGCAGGGATGAGAATTGAGGTTGCGGGTAATGGGAGAAGAGCGCAGGCTTGGTTGCTGTTGTCTCGTGCGCACATGACGCAGTAGCAGACAGCGGTAGACTGCTGCGTCATCAGGTGCGCACGTTTTCCGTCTAGAGCTACAGAGAACATTTAGGGACGTGTTCAGCGCAGGAAGAAGAGGGCTGCAAGCCTTAACTTTCATCAGACTTTTTAAGGCTGAATGACAAAACCAAAAGAATAAATGCATTTATTTATTATTTTTTTTACGCAAAAAAAGGCAACTGAATAAGAGCTGGGATAGATGGCAGAATTTGTCTTTACTGTATTCTAATCTGTCAAATAACTTTATTTACTGTCTTCCATTTTTTTTGTGATTATTCTGAAACTATACGCTTGAAAGTATTGATCTCATCTTGGCCCATTTCTAATTTATTTATTTATTTTGTAACTCAGTACATATGACAAATTATATTTTAAACATGTTTTTTTAAAAACTAGAGTGTATTTGAGGTTTACAGGGACATACGCAGCTTAAATGCACTATAATTAAAAAATAACCTTAATGGGAGTGCCTTGGTACAGTGCATGCCATAGAACCGCCACGTCCTTGGTTCGATGGATCTTTGTTGCTTGTCATATTCCTCTTCCTCCAGTTTCCAGTTTCCTTTTCTGTCATCAGAAGGTGACAAATGCCAGAAAAAGTAAATTCTTACGATGATGATGAACCCTGATGATGTAGGGCTTTTGAGTGGCACAATATATATTTCAGTGTCAACATATTTGTATATATTCTCAAAACATAACCTATTTTACATGAAATCTGTTTTTTAGAGCGGGGCCGTTTTGATTCCCTTTTTTTAATTGACCCGTGTGTTTTGAGAAGGACATGAACACAAGTAAAGATGCTATTTTCATCTCCTAGTGACGCATGATTAAACTCTCTTGATGTTATGAAGAACGTGAGTGTTACCAGAATAAAAATAATTAAACCCACAGCATAAAACATTATCGGGCAACTGTGCGTGAAAAGACAAAAGCAAAACAACCTATGAGGATTGATCTGGAGCTTGCCTGAGGTCTGTTTTTATATTTGCTGATACCCACAAAGCACATAGAGAGACACTTCCCGGAAAAGAGAAGCACTCAAACTGAAGTGCTCTTTACGTCTTGTAGTTCAGGACGGCATCAAATGAGAGCAATAACAAATAGCTCCAAAGCTACCTGCTAGCTATGTCTCCCCTTTATATCTCTATTTCTGCACCAGTCCAACACAGAAGATACAACAAAACCCAAGACCCTGACAGAATCTGCGTGAGAGTGATATTAAACACACTCTCAGAAAAAGTTGTACACAATTCCAAAGAGTTTGTTTTTTGTCTGTATGTCTACGTACGAATCAATAGAGGAGAGCGGATAGAATGTAAGAACCATGTTGACCGGACATTCTGGGTCTTTGCTCGGTCAAAAAATACATTTACGGGTGTACATTGTTCTGATTTGCTCACATTGTGGTAAAGCTGCACCAAAGCAAGTCTCGTTGCAGTCGTGACTGCACACTTTCTGTTCTCATGAATGTACAGACAAAAACAAAAACAAAAAATCAACTGGATTACTTTTGCAATGCAGAAAACCTGCTTCAATCGTATGTTTAATCTTGTTTAATCTTAAATGCCCAATGACTGTCATGACAGCTTCGTCCACTCCTCATCATTGCCTCATGGTAAAAGGATCTCTCGGGCCATGTACGCAAATGCACAGCGACAGGAATCTATAAAGCCCTCGCCGAGACACAGAGAAGACATAATCAGGATATTACTGGCGTTTAGTGTGTCTCGGTGTCAGACAGAGATTGCGTCCTCCGTGTCTCTCGAGCTCACGTCTTCCTCTTTGTCATACATCTCTCTCGGCAACCGGTGAATCAGACGCAAGACAATCTTTATGAGAGGAGAGTGTGACTTCCCAGAGGAGATGGAGGCTATAGTTGTCCCAGAATAAAATGTGTCAGGTTATACAGGCCTCGTCTCCCTCGATCGCACTGGGAGAGTGCAATTACTCATACATGCAAACAGTCCGTGCTCGTGTAGTCCGTGTAGACACTTCCCATGGAAGCATGAGTGAATGTTTGCTGGAGGCTGTCGGGGAAAACCCTTTATATTACCTGAGTTATGAAAAGGTCCAGGATAAGGTTGGATACTGTAAACTGGGAATTCTTAAGAATACATAACTACTTTTCCTGGAAACATACAGAAGGGTCATTACATCATTGAGCCAGGCCTTTTTTTATTGGATTTCACATATATTTCAACACAACTAAATAGACAATAATAATGATTGTAATAGAGAATAAACAATGAGTCATCAAAGGAAAAGAAACATTTCACATATTTTACACATTTAACAAAAAATTGTCTGAAGAAAAAACAACAAAAAAACAACACATAGCAATGTCAAATTGACTGGGAACCTGGATGTCCTATAGACACTATGATAAAGGTCTCTACATTTTTCAAATTCTCCTGCTTTTTCATTTAAGTCAGTCTCTCCAATACAATACAAGATGCCATCTCCTTCACCCATACATGTGTTGAATGTTTATACATTTTTTCCAAGATAAAGCTATCACGCTCCTGGCCAAAGATCACGGCAGACTTTGGTGCCAGTTCTATTGTATGGTGAGTCCTGCTGTAACGCATCATATCTGTGTGGTTTCACCTTTGACGTGTAGAGCTCTGGTAGCGGTAGCGACCTGTCAATCACAAGGTAGCCCCGCCCTAAAGCATACTCCGCTTTATGGTCGATTTGACTCAAAATGGGACCAGAATTTACGAAATGAACATCATGCTGTATTGAAGAAGATGTGAAACTATAGCGATAGAGACCATAAGGTAATTAATCAAGTGATTAATATATATATTGTTATATATATATATACTATATTATTAGTATATGTATGTAGTTCAATTAAATACTGAGGTTATTGACATTATTCTCCACCACACCTTGGATTCCTCTTGTGATTGGCAACCCAACTCCTTCTCGGATGTTTTGTTTGCCTCTCACCCGAATTAGCTACAGGTCGAAACTAAAGCACAGTCTGCGGCGGGATCAAACCATTCATTGCCCTGGCAACTTGACATGGTCAGAGTTCACTCGCATGACCTCACTGTCTGTGTTTGTGTGTGACAGCGGCACTTCTGAAGGGCCTCGTCCACCTAGACGTGTTTTGATCCCATCTGCATGGGGATGTGTTTCTCACGTGAGCGCACGTTGTGACCTCTCCACGGCACGCGTTTAGCAGCTATAACGAGATGCCTTCCCAGACGCATGAATGGCCTGAGGATCCACACACACACACACACCTCATGTCTACAACCCTTCTCCGTGAGGATGTGCTCCAGTGAGCAGCAGGGTCAAGAGCTCATTGGTGGCCCAGGAGGCTCGCTCGGCATGACGCTCCTCTGCCATGCCTGGAGAAACCGGCCAGATAAGACCTCGTTATGTTGTCAATTCAATTACTCCCCATACCGCTGCAGGGAACATTTGTTTTTTTTTCTTATCAAAGTCAAACTCGAATTTGCGTTTTGATGTAAAAAAATAGGGAAACACATGGTCTAATGACGAACCTCGGGCCAAATTGCCAAATGCGGCAGGAGGATTACGGAGTTTTAATCTGCAGGATTGTTTGTAAATTTAGCTGAAGGCCATGAGTGCAGACAGTCCACCTATAGCAGGTTTATTTGAGGACACAAACATGTTTAATACAGTTTGCACACATCATTAAAGGGTGATGCGGGTTAATACAACAGGAGCCATGTATGTGTAGGAGCCTAGGAGGCCATTGTTATAATAACGCTGTGACAGGGTAAGAAACAGCAGCAGTCAGGCAGGTTGGAAACAAACAGTTTGTAGGTGCATTTCCATCCACTTGTTTTTATGCACATTTTCAATATGAAGCAAAAAAAATGTATTATTCTATTATTATGTATTATTAGCCTGAAACACTCACTAGAGCGCCAACTGTGGATTAATACGCTGCAAAAAAAGTCCCCGACAAATACACGGTTTCCTCGTGTTTGAGTGAAGTTTATTAAAAGCTGCAGTAGTGGGCTGTTTTAAGAAATGACTGACTCATTAAAACAAAAAATAAACTCTATATTTTGAAGCCGTTTGAATAGATTTATGTCTTCAGTAGGAACCAATGCCCTTGAGAGCCTCAGACGGACTTCACACATTCTTCATGGGATTTGTTAAAGTTGGCAGACTGATTCTTTACGACTTGGACAACGACTGTGATCGTATCATCTGACAAATTAGGAACCATTCCTTTCAAGAGCAAATAGTTTGTGGCACTTATAGCTTACAGTGGATCTATAGGAGCTAATGTTCTTTAGTGAGGGTCACATCACGCTCCGTGTGATAAATATACTGTATATAGTTACTCAGGGTGTTTTTTTATTGGAGGACCTTTGTTGGATTTTTATAGAAACGTAGAGAAACAACAACCGACATCTGCTCAAAGCTGGAGTCCTGAGAGCATCGACGTCGGCGCTCATCATGCATAGCCTTCACTTCATGTGATGTATGTCTGTAACATGAGATTAGACTGGCATTCTCTTCATGCCATTGCTGCTTCCTGGTGATCCACTTACAACATGATTGAAGTATTGGGAAGCGCGAGGATGTATAGCTCCACCGTCACGTAGAGACTTCACAAACTCTCAAACTGGAGGAAAAATGATTTTCCCCCCACGTATGGATATACATGTTTGATATTTCATTTAAATATGCAGAGGTCATGCTATGTTCCCAGAGGCGTGAAGCTTTCACCACACCTGGTCGAAGACGCTGGATCTCAATTTTTGAAGGAGAAGCCGCAGCCTCTGGAGGACATCGGCCCACGCCAGGAGCGTTCAAGTGGAGAAAAACGAGTGGCAAGTGCTGCTTGAAATTGGCACAGGCTCCCGACAGCATCTGAATTTCCCTTCCCTCCTTAAAGGCCTTCAACATCCACTCCCTGGCTCATCAAATGTCAAACAGCAGCGCGAAGGAATCATGCTGAGTGTGAACTCTTCTGATTCACCGCGGATGGGGAAAACAGGAGAGCAGAAGGTGGGCAAGAGGAGGGAAGAACAGCGAGATGGAGAGCTGGAGGAAGGTGATGAGAGGGTGGAGAGGATGGAGATGATTGAAGGAGAAGAGAGAGTCAGAGAGCTTCTTTTTTTATCTCTTCTAAACTAAACTTGTGTTGACTTTTTTCATTGTTGCACCATCGCCAGGCATTAAACTCACAATATCAAACATCTTCATATACTTTATATAGCCAAATGCGGCAAATACCTGCTGAAAAATGAGTCAATGGAGTCACTTCCCAAAAACCTACGACCATCATCTTTAATTGGCAAAATGAGATGAGATATCGCAAGCTCCACAGAATAGAAACCTAAAAACACAACAAATAGGCTACTGGATGGATACAACATGAGCAAAATAAGAATCAATTTGTTTTTAAGGAAACCCTTAACTCAGACTTCAAATTAACTTAAAATTCCTAACTTAAGGTGTTTTGTACAACTGTCCCTTGCAGGTACTTCATGATGCCACATGTACATGCATCAAAAATAAAACATTAGAAGAGTTGTGTATTGTCCTCTGCCTTGTGCCATCGCGTGTGTGTGTGTGTGTGTGTGTGTGTTTGTAGGTTGTGTGGATGACACAGACCAGACTGTGTGACAGAATGATGACGCTCTTCTGCGGGTGTAAAAAAAAAAAGGACAAGGAGGGTGTTGTAGTGCTGTTTGTTTCACTACAGCAAAGAAAACATCTGTCTATGATTAGACACCAACACATTCAGGAGGCGTGAAAAGTGGGACGATGTCCACGTCGCTTAACACACTGAGTGCATTTAAGTCCTTTAATGTGAGGGACTCACAGTGAGTCGTAACTATCTGAACACTTGGAAAATGTCACACAGACACACACATAAACCGGCATAAACTGTCTCATCCTTCAAATGTGAGCAAAGCAATACAGACTTTGTGGATTTCTTTTGATTTCTTTAGTCTTGTCAGGCCAACTGGGACCGAGTCAGAGCCTGAATCAGGATGCAGCACACATGTCCAGTCCTAATCCTATAAACAGTGCAGAATTATCTTTTTTAGGTGTCCAGCATACACTGTATTTAGGCTGACTATCACTCTCTGCAAAGACCCTGAAACGCAAAGGATGACGGGAGGGATGGATGGATCAGAGGGATGAAGGATAAACAGGACCGATTTGTCTGAAAATCCTGCCCGTGGCCTCCAGCTGACTGTGTTACAGACTGCTTAAACAAACAAGAGAAACATAGCTGTTAGCATACTGGGGCTGGAAATACAAAAACTACCAGACTTCTGCCTCAGCATTACTTCAAATCCCTGTTTATGTTGTACTGTCACAACCCACATTTAAGGTTCACGTTACAAAACAAACTCTTACAACTATGCTTTGAAAACACAGACAACATCATACAAATATGCATTCAGACTCTCAGTGCAGCAGTGTGTGTACTGCTAGTTTCGTTAGCTGTTAGCGGTTAGCTAAACGCACGTATAAAACACGTATAAAACAATAAAAGTGAGTCGCAGAGAGGTACGGAGCAGTGTGTCTCCAGTGGCTGTAGTAAGTATGACTGGGACAAAGGAGGAAGTCAGTAGGCGAAGCATAGAGAGCGACAAAGTCCACCTGGAGAGGCGGTCGAGGGCGCTGGATGGGTCAAACAAACACATGCCTGTCACGCGTATGAAACTAAAAGCAAAAACAGTGACTTATCTGACCATGTTTTTGTATTTGGGCGACCCCTCTCCACATACTTTTGTGTCATTTTTATGGTTCAAACTAGACTCGTGAGTCCCAGTGTAGGCAGATCTTGTTTCCAGACAGCATGCGTAGCGGATTACAATACATCACAATCATTTGGCAGTTGCTGTGAACGTGACACACAGATGGTGATTCGACTGACATTCAGGTTAGACGCCTCAATCAACGGTTGCATCATCATTATCATCCAATTAAACATTAGAGAGACTCCAAAAGGTACCGGCATGAGATCTGTACATTATTACCACGTTGGCTGATTTATTATTCATTACCTCTGTTTTTCTTTGCTTCTCGTTTCTTTCCTTCTTTCTTTCTGTTCTCCTTTACTTTCCCTCTTTTCTATTCTTTCCTTCCCTCTACTTATTTATTTTTCCTCTTTCCCTGCTCCTTTACTTCCTCCTTTCTTTCTTTATTTTAAACTCACACACACACACACACACACAAACTCACACACACACACACTTTCTCTCTCACTGCTTCTCCCTCTGCACAGATGTGTCAGAGTGGTTGACCTTAATTTCTTTTTCTCAGAGAAGTGTAACCATGAGGAGGGCGCATTGATGTCTGGAATAGTATACAGTCATGGCGAGGATATTTCACATTCCTGCTTCATACGTAGCAGAGTAAACACTCTGTGCATATGGAACAGAAAGATAACAGGGATGTACTTAGAGAAAAGCAGCCGAGCTGACGCTCTTATCTCTACGCAACGTGACGGGAAAAGGCTCGAGGCAACTTCAAAAGTGTTTGGGGGCTGAAAGCAGAGAGGCGCGTATACTATGTAATTAGTGTAAGGAAAACACATTTGGTATGTACACAGCATCCATATTTCACAGTATTCTCTCCTTTTGAGAGCAGCACTCCTCACTTGAAATATGAAATGAATTAGCTGTGACACCGTAAGATCTCTCTTGATATGGTTTATACGGTTGTAATCTGACAAGCGAAATCACATGAGGTTCATTAAAACTTCATGGGCGATAGAGCAGTTTGCTGCATCCCCGTTCTATAGATTCAGCTTCACTTTGGCAGCAGGCACAGAGTCTGTTGCTCTGAGCGTAATCATAGCACAAGAGGAATGAGTGTTATCCCCACAAAGGCTCCGCTGCAGCTCCACGCAGTACACCCAAGAAAGTACCTTTACCCAGTTAGTGAACATTTGAGGTACTTGTATTTTACTTCTATTTTATGGTACATTAAACTTCTACTGCACTATATTTCTTCTTTTAAAACATGAAGCAGGCCTGGTGCAGGGTTCTACTTTATAAGGAACGCAAGGTCATTTAGAGAATGCAGAGAAGACTCCCACAACACATTGATTTTGGACCACTCTGCAAAACCCCACATTTTGTTCTGTGACATTTTTTGGCTTGTCGGCAGCAAAGCAGAGGCCAGCCCTACAAATGAATGAATGAATGAATGAATTGTATTTATATAGCGCTTTTCACAGACAGTAGTATCACAAAGTGCTTAACAGAGCAGACATTTAAAAGCATAAAAAACACAATTGACCTAGGGTCAATAAATGATCTACACAGAGAAAATTAAAAAATAAAATAAAAAATAATAAAAAATAAAATAAAAAATAATAAAAAATAATAAAAAATAAAATAAAAAATAATAAAAAATAAAATAAAAAATAATAAAAAATAAAATAAAAATGTAAAACATATTTTAAGAGCAGGTCTAGGACATGGGTTTACTTTTACACAAACGCCAGCCTATAAAGGTGAAAGTCTGTCACTAAGTGAGTTAGTGATGCTGCATTCCAGACAACTCGGAGGTCTTCGTTTTCCTCATATAAATCAGAATATTTTTTGTCGTGCGAACATTTGTATGTACTCATTTAATGTGGATCCTATGCCTTCTTTAAAAAACACAATTTGTTGGATTTCATGCAGCCATATTTGGGAAATATTTTTCTCTGGTATAGTATTTTTACCAAGAGTTAAAACGGCTTTTCCCGCGCCACGAGCCTATTAATGAGGGAACGCTCTCAGCACATAGTCATCTGACTCAGTGTCATATTGAAAGAGCTCTGGTTGGTGTGAATTCTCCCACGTTACATCCTGTGAATTCTCCTCTTTGTCTCTTTCTCTTTCCCCTTGGCTCACGATGACTTTCCTCCCATCGCTCTCTCTCCTCTCATCCCTGAGGCTTTCCTCCCCCTGCTCTCTCTCTCTCTTCTACTTTCTCACCAACAAGGACAAAGACTTGTTCTGCCTGCATACGAGCTGTGTGCTGACATAAAGCCATGCGTGTAGTTTCTATGAGTGCTTCGTGGAGCGGGGAAGATGTACACTCTCTGCTTACATATAAGCAGCGCAGCAGGAAACTGTGCTGTCCTGCAGAGAATCAGACTGGACAGATCGGACTCGGGCAGCAGCTCAACAATGTTCTAGAAAGCCTTTTGATTGGTGCACATGTCGCTGGAAAATGAGCGTCGTTATGGTCCATACAACTCAGAATGAATGCAGTCTGAGGAGGTCGAAACGTTCTGCATGCTGTTGAAGTGTGTCATTTCCTTAATCTCCTGTTACATTATTTACTGATATCTAAATAATTTGTCAGTGGCTTTCAAAATTACATGCACAGTGTGAGAGTTCCTCTTCTCAAATGGCGAATTGTTGGCATTGTAGGCAGCTGCAAACCACTGGAAACATTTAATATCAGAACAAAAAACATGTTTCACATTGACGTTCCATGCCAGCCTTGTATTACGGTTGCAGAGACGCACAATACCACGCGGTTGACATTGCAGAACCATTGGCGAGGTTTCATTTCTTGGTTATGGTTTAAAAAATAGCCGATACTACCGTAAATGAACAACGGCCACCCTGAGCGGTCTTCATATAACAAGCACCGAGGGCAGTTACAAAGCATCGATATTTGACGTCCTTGGAATGAGGCCTGGCTGAAACGTCAAGCCCACAAGACTCCGACTCTAGGGGCCATTTTTTGTTGCTCTTGGTTCCAGTGTGCACACCTACTGTGCTGCATGTTATATTCTTCACAGCGGAGGAAAATACTGGAGGACACCTGCAAGCGCACCTTCTATGTGTTCCAGTTCTGTGGGGTCTGCAGCAGGAGATAAGTAGGTACAGTCTTTTGGGAGAGACGGAGCAGATGTAGCACAGGTAACCCAGCGGAGGAGACGGAGGCTAATGTAGCACAGGTGCAGTGTCGCTGCTGTGCAGAGGCTGTCCTCATATTTCTCTGACTGTTGTTCTGTCTCTCTTTGTCCTCCACTACTCGCTCTGACTCACACCCATCTGCTGCATTACTGCATCTTTATCTCGTCGCTCACTCCACCACTCTCACGTTCAGTCTTTTCATGCCGTCGGCTGCTGCAAACCTGGCGAACAAAGAAAGGGCCCTTTCTCATTGTTGACTATCTGAAAAGATCATTTTATCAACAAAGCTTGGGGTTGGATTTCCTCGCATTTTACTGCACATTAAGGAAGCCGGACAAAATGTCAGATAACATCCACAGCCGGGACATAAATATGGTAATTGTGATGGCAGATTAACAACGCTCTCGGTTGAATGGGATCGGAATGACAAACCCCTTCGACGACACACACGAACGTCACGCAGACTGAGAGTGTGTGTCGTGCGCACAGACAGAGCAACATCCCAGCACTGCAACAATACAACGACAATGAAACCCGCAAAGACAAAAGAGGGGAAGAGACGAGCATGAGGGGAGACACCAGGATACAAATGATAGAGTGGGAGGAAGCTGGAAACACAAATTATCCTCATGAAGACGTCATCCTGCTGAATTCATAAACGACCTCTTCGGTGCAGTTGGTGAGTCTGCTGTCAGCCAGGAACATTATGGCAAAGAAGGACTTGTTATATTTTCCTCAATCCCGGCATGCTGCGTTTTTATTGTCCCATTTGCATTAGCTGTAGCACCTCGAGAAGCACTCAAATCACATTAGAGCAAAAGGAAATGAAATCAGACACCACGTATTGATGCCCCCGCCCCCCCCCCCCCCCCCCCGAAGGAATTAATTCTGATTTATGGCAAAGTCAGCACACGCAGTCATAAATACATTCCCATCTAAAATGAAGCAGTGCTACACAAGCTCATCAACGACGAAATGAAGTTATGTTCCAAATTGAGATGATTTGAAAAATTGAAACGACACCAACGTTGTTATCAGGTTTACGAATGACAACATCAAGCTGAAATATATTTGGGTCATTTTCAAAGCAATGCGAATAACTTTCATCTTTAACTGTCAACATGGTGATGCTTTTTTAGACTTGATACATTCTAATTTAGGGCATAAGAAGTTAAGATGTTGTTGATTATCATGGGTAGAATTTATATGTGCAGCCGGTCAGGAAACAGGCTACAGAGGTAGGACTTTTTATTTTTATTCAATGAATAAAACTAAATAAGAAATTGAAAGAATAGTTAGATTACAATACCTCAGATGATTAACATGAATTTTGCAATTAATTGTGAAAATGCAAGTCCAGCTGTGCAACTTGTTAAGAGCGTGAAACACTTTTATAGTGCATTTAGTACATATCATGTAATATCAATACAAGCATAGAGACAGTATGTGTGAATTACATAGAGAACAGAATATTCAAATATCATAACTATTAGGTGTTAACATGATCTGAAATGCTCCCATGCTCCGTCTTCTACCCATCAGATATCTTGCGGTTATTACAACAAAGGTATTTCCTGAGAGGGACATTTTACATTTGAAAGTGAATGCTGTTTCTAAGTCACCTCAAACATACCATTGATATTTATGTACTGCACTCTCTTGTAACATATCCAACTGGCCAAAAGCTCATATATCTGCAGGTAAGCAAAACTGATATCAATGTAGCTGGCTTCAAATAAAGCATTGGAAAACACAGATTCAAACTTTTTTTTTAAAGTAGGTTTTATGTCATAAATGACTGTCTTCTGCTCGTTGTGTAGAATTGATGGTAACAGTTGGAAAGCATCATGTTTAAGTCTTGTGAGAGTTCATTTAAAATAACAAACAAACAGTTGTGTGATTGCATATTTAGTTGTGCAAAGGTGAAAATAATACTGTGCATGGTCAGTTCAGCAATATGTATATTTCATTTGAATTGAATTGCTTTAAAGGAGAAGTTTTGAACGACTTTGAGGCTTCCCAGTTTACATTACGTAAATGATATATAATTCCAGCCTTAACCAACACTTCCATATGATTTAAATCCATGTTATTATATTGGAGTCCAAAAAAACACCTGGGTTTCCTAGAATGAAGGTACTTCGATATTTAGATTAATTCAATCCACAAATTGGACCCTCGCAACTAAAAACTTCAACGATATTAAAGCGACATCAAACTAATTCAAAAACCTAAACTGAACTACAAATAGACACTTCCTTTGTTTGCCGCCAGTTTGGCCGTTCGTCGGCTTCAGAACATCCACTGTTCTGCAGAGCACCACGGATAATTCAGCAATTAACAATTAACAGCAAGTCGTCTGTGGCTGCTGATGCATCTATCTTTTTTTTTCCTCTCCCTCACACTGCACAACCTCTCCCTGCTGCTCTCTCCATCCCTCATGTCTTTCAGTTGTTGCTGTGAGGAGGGGAGACAACTTCAAAGGCAAGTTGTTGTCACAGCAGCCGTCTCCCTCCTCAGGCATAAATATCCCACCAGCCGTGTAAAGCGAACGGAGTCCTGAATACAGTAAGCTGCTCCGACACTTTCATTAAATATTAAGTTATCGAGACAACTGTGGAGCACAGCATGTGTGTGTGTGTGTGTGAGAGAGACAGTGTTGGAGTGTGATGCGATAAAATGAAGACAGTTGGGGGCTGAGGAGCCACAACAGCGATGAAATATCGAACAAAAGAGAGGAAATCAGAACAATTGGAGTGTGTGTGTGCATGAAAGTGTGTTTTGTTGTGTGGTAAGTTCTGAGAACTCCATCGATATATATATATATATATCCAAACAAAAAGTCCACATTCCCAAATGTGTTTGTTGCTGAAAAGGGCAGGCAATCTATTTCAGACTGATACACTGAGCATTTTCAGTACATCTGATTATCTATGTGCGTCCGAGTAACCAAAGACGGATCTTTTTCCCCCCACTAATGTAATTGAATAATCTAATTCTCTACTTTTCTCCCTTGTTTATTGTCTCATGATAACGTGGTTCTTGCCTATTTAAATAAACGTCAGAAATGAATGCTTTACATGCATAAGAACCTTATATGCATGGCAGTTTAACCAGGCGGCAAACTCCGGTTCTGGAAAGTGAAGCCAAAGCGGAAGTGCCTTAAGAAAACATATCTCTTTTAGCATTTATTCTTCATCACATTTTAATATTAAAAATACATTAGTGATCAATTTAAAGATGTTTTTTTTCTATAACAGCGCCATTACGACAAAAATAATCAATTAGCATCCAGGATTGACTGAGAAGGCCATTGTCATGGCTCCCATTAATGATTCGACGGTGGTCTCTGGAGGGCCACACACTGATCAGCAGTAGAATTGATTTTTGCTGCCCGGACGTGAACGAAGGGCCACAAAGCTTGTTTATCTGTTCAGATACCCCAGAGTAGAGGAGAGGATGAGGAGGAGGAAGAAGAGGACGGAGGGGAGGCGGAAAAAATCGAACAGGCTCGAAAAACGAATGTCGCACAAAGAGAGATAATTTATTTGTGTTGGTGTGTGTCTGTGTGTGTGTGTGTGTGGAGGGGGGGGGGCAGTTAAAAACTAAACTGAATCAGTTTGTATAAAAAAGTCGAGATAACAAAATGTAAAGCTCTAAAATCTCCTGCCATTTGCAAAATCGACAAGAGACTGCGTATGGGGTCTCTGTGTTTTCCTCGTCTGATTGTAATTTCCATGAAAAGGAGGCAGTAAGCCGTCGACAAATGCCGTATTGAGCTGAGATTGCAGGTGTGAATACAATATGTTTCCAAAACAGACAAATCTGCTACTTGGAAAGAGATCAAATGCCAGGTTTATTTTCTTTTTACACATGACAAAAAGCTTCCTGTCTCAGCAGCGGCACGACTACAAGACACGCTGACAAAAGACGGGGTTAAGCTGCCGCATTACCATGTTTGTTTGCAATCGAACTGCGTGTGTGTGTGTGTGTGTGTGTGTGTGTGTCTGTTTATATGTTATCTGTGTGTGTACATGGTTTTTCAATCCCTCTCCCGTCTGCTTCTGTAGAGATTTTGATCGGCGCACCTAAAACAGGAAAAACTAAAATGGCACATTTTGGCATGAAGATACCATGTTGTGCTATATCTTGAGACAAATGAGGGAATCTGTGTCTGCTGCTTCTGTGTTTGATACTTCACATGAGGACCCATGGAAAACATTTGATCTCTTCTATTTCACCTATTAAAACTACATAGGCTGCAACTGGGTGCTTTTGACCCCGAAGCACTAATTAAAACAGCAAATAATGATATTAAGTCATGAGCAACAAATGTGATTGTCTCTCACTCACACACACACATGCACACGCACCAGCGCACACACACAGACACACACATTTCCATCTCCTTGCAGGAATCGTTTTCACACCGTGACATTCCCATCAGCAGCATCATTACAGACCCTGTGTGTGTGTGTGTGTGTGTTTATGTCTACAGTTTGTGATACACAGCTCTTATGTGCCTGCACCTCGTTCTGTTTCTGTATTCATCTTTGCTCATCAAGCAAATAGTCTCAAGAACACACATTGGTAATTATAAGTGTGACAAGTAATCATATGAGTTCATTGGTCACAGCGTGTGTCTCCATTTGGGTGACAAGCTGTAAGCGCGGATGCTGTGAGCGAAGACATTCACAAGAAATGACTTGTGGCATCACCACTGGCTCTTTTCTTGGATCGTTTATTGGCCGAACAAAGACGGACTAAATAATCGTGAGACTCCACTGAACCCTGTCTAACTGACGTTAGAACAAGTCTGTAAATCTAGGGGACATTTCGGTACTGATTCCTTAATAAACACTCTTTCTTTGCAAGCTGTGGTATGTGTTCAAACTGGAAAACCGACTAAATAGAGTAAAACCAAGTCTTGATACTCAAGATACTCAACGGAGGAGCAAAAAAAAAAGTTCTAACAAATTGTAGATACTACAATTAGAGATTGAACCGGGAGATTGGTGAGTGTGCAAGTTTTTCAAATGAGTTCATTTCAGTCTGAAATTTGGCATGAATCCTCCTAAACCCGACATCAGCTCGACTGTGGAGGTCGACCCATGACAGAGACACTGTGTGTCGTGTTCCGCAGCTTTCAGAGACATTACACGGTGCTCATCTTCACAGTCACGTCTCTATTAAGCCCACAGCTTCTTCCTGTGATCTGCTGCTGCACTTTGAATTACGGGGAAGTGAAACTGATGGGAGAATGAAGGACAGGAGGTGGGGGGGGGGAAGCGAAGGAGGGAGAGGAAGTGGGTAAGTCTGTGTGTGTAAGTAAAAGTGAAGGTGCACAGCTCTCGGAGCTGAAGGGAGTCTGCAGGGCACAGATGCCTGTTGTCAAATCCGATCGCTCTCCGTCACATGAACAGATGCCATCTCCGGTATAACAGTGGTTATGTGTGTGAGAGGGGGGGGGGGGGGGTGTCTCTGTTGATGATGTATTCATTTGATTTATTTATCCGTTTGTACTTGTTATATTTATGACATTTGTATTATTTAATCTAAATGCCACACCTTTTTGTGGTTGATTTCATTTGTAGAACAGATGACATCATTCTTTGTTTGCAAAACAATTTGTGGGAAAACGTTTCACCACTGCAACAATACATTCAGTGTCTTATAAGCTCATGTGTTACAGGCCCGTGAATGTACATGACACAGTCAATAACACAACTATCTTACTGTACTTAATATAACCAAGAACAATCATTTTAATAATTCATACCGACGCTTGGTCAGTGGCCAAGCTATGACGCAAGCTATGACGCATAGCGTCTTTTTAAAAAAACCTTCAGTCTAGGTTCGGTTCAGGAGGAAGAAAAAAGAGCGTGGTAGACATACCGAGTGACTCAAAACTCACGTGACTAGCGAGTGACAAGCAACTCACGTGACTAACAACACTAACTACTCAGGCGACAAACGTTTACTTTTAGTTTTGCGCGGGACACGAACAGCGTGCCTTTTTTTCGGCAAAAGTCTTGTTTTTCTTTGACCCATTGGCCTCCCCTCACACCACCTGCATCTGCCTCTTAGTTGCTCTGACCATCTAAAGATGTCACGGTTGGGTTAACATTAGAATTAATGGAAAAACACGGTGCGTCGGTATCAGATGCCGAGTGGGGCGCTGCCCAACCTTTGGTATTTGAAGAGTTGGGAGTGAGACCGGGCACAAAGTGCTGAAATGGCTGCAAGAGACCACTTTTCTGTGTGCGTGCATCCGCCTCTCTGTCTCAGTCTTTCCACGGCTAATCTCACATACTGCTGGACCCATCAGCCCAATATGTTTTGTGCTCATTTATGACTGTATGCTAAAGGCCCTGCGGGTTCTTCACACTTTTTGAAAAACTCATTTTATTGACAGTTTTACACCATCATTTACTGCTGACTCCTCACTTCTCTTCACCGGCTGGCCGGGGCCATCATCAACAGGTGCTTCAGTTTGGACTCTTGTTTCGGCTACGGATTGCTAATTGTTCCTCTCTTGATGTGCACGCCTAGTTAGGAAAATTGCATGTACGTATGTATGTATTTATCCATAACTAGTGCCTATGACAAACTTAAATGAGCGCCGACTACAGCGGAGCTTTGAAGCTTTGAAGTGCTCCGGCCTACATGCTTCTTGCCTGGGAGGAAAATCGGTTCTTCTCCCTGCAGCGAAATTATTCACGACCACAGAGAGAGAGAGATGATAGGCACTTCATTTCCTGTGTTGCGTTCATGCTAATGCTACACATTTTGAATTCTCTGAGTCTAGCGTCAGGTTGATCTGCAGGTCGGTCCACCTCTTCGGTCCAGCGTGTAATATCTCACCAACTATTGAATGGACTGGCATGAAATTCACAGAGTGTCTTGTGATAGCTGGCGTTTCCTCTCATCGGGTAAAAAAAAAATATCTAAAAATACGAATAAAAACAGTTATTTTATAGCTGTCATCATGACGCTTTTCCCTCTTCCAAGGTCCCAGTTCTGAAAATGACTCTTTGTCTGTTCGGCAGCATGGTGACACATCATGAGTTATTCACAAGAAACACTGAGATGTGGGTCAAGAAATAACACGAGAAATTTGCAACTCGTTCGCTCGCGTGTGGCGTTCATCATTTGCTGTGATGGAAAATGTCCACCAAAATGTTCTGTGAAAAGAAACAAGGGAATAAAACACACTTCAGCTGCTTAACCAGATTAACCAGATCAGCCAGTCACACAAGTTTTCAATAATCTATGTTCTCTCAAATTCCTCCCTCACTCCCTCCTGCAGTTCAGCCTGGGGTCATTTATGAAAAACCAAAGGAGAGTGCATTCAGATCCTCTCATACAGCACAAGAAAAAGAAAAAAGACATGAATATTGTACTTTAAAGCAGCACAAGATTCTCAGCTTTTAGGCTCTTTTGATGAGGCTGACAGAGAGGAGCTTCCATTCTTCTCTCTTTTATTCACTCTCACTGTCAGCAAATTAGATCATGACCCAATTTCTGTCAAGTTTGAAGCAAACTCTTTTCCTTTTTTTAAGCCGCGGCTGTCTGTGGGAGTCAGATAACGCTTGCTCGCAGCCTCCTGGTGGGTGTCAAGGAGTGTCTTTCTCACACATATATATATATATATACTGTATATATTAAGAAACTTTACTGTACCGCTGTGTGTGTTGCCTGAATGCCTGAGAAACGTGGAATTCACACATTCACTATTGATAGCACTTTGCATCATTTAGTGTTGGAAGGGAGCAGATGAAATGGGAGGTGGTTGAAGGGGCCGATGCAGGCCAAGGGAAGTACAAGAAGCCCACTTTTAAATTATGTTTTTTGAAGTGCGACCCGGCTCCCCTTTGATCAATCCTTCCACGTTGAGCCCGGCTTTCATCTCTTCTTTTCCAACTCGGCCTCCTGCGGTGCCCTGTTCCCCCCCGTCCATCTTTCCTTTCATCCATCCATTTTCCCTGCACATCGTCTCCATCGCAGGCATCATTACCACGGCTCCATGCTGGGCCTCACATACCCTCGCAAGCAAGAGATGGCTGGATGAAGACGGAGAGGGCGAAAGGGATGAGAGGACTGATGGAGATGTTGTCAGAGAGAGGAGAGAGATGCGGTGGGACATGACGGGAGGAGTCTCTCGGCTCCGAGTGACTCGTCTGTCACGAGGAACGCCCTAAAGCATATTGTCTACTTTACTCTGAATGGAACCGTAATTTACTCATTTTCTAAATGAAAACTAGCGATTGAGACCATAAACTCATGTTTACAATGTTTATTAGGCAATAAATCAAGTGAGAAGTAGAGTCATTTTCTCATAGACTTCTGTGCAATTAGACGTGTTTTTGCAACCAGTCGCCCCTGATGATTAGAGAGAGTGCCAGTTTAATGTTCATGTTAATGAGCCCAGGATGTGGTCTTTGACCCAATTAGTATCGATACTCAAAACAAGAGTAAGTATCGATGGTATGAATACTTGGAAAATATCTGTTGCCTGGCCCCAGCGTGGGTCCAAGGTCAGCCAAATGTAGGCCAGTTTTAGCCAAGATGTCTGACCAAATCTCCGTTCTCAGCGCTAACAACTGTGGTGATGGTGAAACTTGTGAT